>NW_007255558.1:561079-606719 GCF_000164805.1 Carlito syrichta
CAGTCCACTCACTTCGGCCTCCCAAAGCGTGGATTACAGGCTGAGCCACCGAGCTCGGCCAACTATTCTTTTTAATATGGAAGAGCCTTTTGGCAGTTGAGAATCTATCAACACCAACATGACAGTATGTTGAGTTGTACCAAGAGTATCATGATGGTACTATTATAAGCACAAAGTTTAATTTCTTGAGGAAACACTGATAAAAAGGAACAGCTTAGAATAAAAGTGTAATGCAAACAAAACAAACCTATTGCACAATGTTAAGAATCATTAACACTTGATTTGAAAGATTTCTTTATGTATTTTATATAAAATTATATATTTATATCATTAAAATGATATAATTATATGAAACTATATAAAATTATTATATATTTTATTTTGAAAATGTAAACATGATCTAAACAACATTATTTTTAAAAGAGTGCTGCATTTCTCTTCTGCTCTTTCATATTGTTTTTGCAAAAAGCAGCATCTAAATCTTAAATACTAGCTCACCCTTCTTGCTTCTTACAGTCCCTGTGTATTTACATCTTTTGTGTCACTGGGTGAACGAATTTTCTTACCACTTAGGAAGTTATAAAATATATAAATCACTGCAAAAAGTTTTTTTTAATTATTTTTTGATAAAATGGAACTTAGAGAATTGACATTTTATTCAGTGGAAATGAATGACTATTTAGTTAAGTAACAGAATTCTCCAACAATTGTCCTAAAGTTTTACATTTTTCATCCAAACAAATTATACATTATTAACTACCTAAGCAAAATGACTACATTATTGACTGGGGGTACAGTTTTACAGCTTAAAAAAAATTGCAAAGTTGAAAAATACTGAAATAATATCTATATAAAACAGAAAAAAGGTGACCCATATTTATTTTTATAAATCTTATTTGATTTTAAAATAAAGATAATTAAGAATTGAGCTATAGTAAGACATATGCCATATAATTAGATAACTAAAATTGGTGTATAGAAAAGTATGCAATACTTTAACTAAGGTAGAATTAACTCTTATCATATTAGGAAATGTACAGGCACAAGAAAATAATAGTCTTGTTGCAGACAGTATGTCTGATAGGTTGAGAGTAATTATTTATACTGACTACATAATTTTCTTAATTCCTGAGAAGCTGCATTCAGTGCTCACAATTACTAACTTGTAGTTTATTTTTAATTTTAAAAGTTTAGATTCAGAAATGTCCCTAAGTTATAATAGTTTATGTTTTGTGTTTGTAGAAATACCATAAAATATTTAAAGCTATATATGCATATTTCAGGAGTTATGTATATGTTACTTACAAAATATACTTAAAACCACTTCTCAATGTCCATATTAATTGGAAGAAGCAGATGATATGAATAAATAAATGCCTTTGATGAATTTATTACTTTCATCTTTTTCCTTGACAAACTTCTAGCCAGAACACCACAAACTGATTTAGCACATTATTTCTTTGTGCCTTTATATTGTGAGCATAGGGAAAAATAAATCAAGTTTACTTACAACTACCATTCTTGAGAGCATACGTGCAAAAGAGCAAAAAGTCCGAGAAGACACGGTTCAGAGAAGTACAAAGTGAGGGAAAAGTAGAAAATCAGGGGAGTGTTGCTATGGCAACTTGTCCGTAGCCTGCCTCAACAGCTAGGATCCTTATATGATCCTCACACTTCTCTTCCTATGGCAGAGGAAATCTCATTCTTCTCTCTTCTGTATCCTGGATTACACTTTGGTCTTACTCTTCCAGATGAAGAAGAGAGCTCTGAAGCTGAATGTTCCCTAAAAGCTAAGAAATGTCCACAATTCTCAGGTACAGATTAGCAAAACTTCCTCTCGTTTCCATTGACCTCCTTGGCTAGAGTGACTTGAGTGCTGATAACACTGCTTTCCACCACCTCCGCTGGTGATCCCTGCAAGTGAGAGAATTATGTTCCTGTTGATGATTGACCTAATCTTCTCTGGTGTATCCACAGCACCTATTTTTATGTAAACAGGAGTTATTGGAGGCTAGAGCTCCACTTGGTTTAGTATCTGTGCTCTGGAGTATTTTCAGTAGACTCTCTACAGTCAGTTAAGAAAAGAGAAAACAACTTGGCTGAGAGTCCCTCACGATGTGTTATCCACGTCAATGCATGTAATATTGAAGATTTCATTCAATAGGATATGGCAACTCATAGCAAACTCACAGCAGAAACAGGCTTTGGTTTTGTGAGAGATATCTAGCTAAAACTTTCAGATACTGGTCTCATCTTCTTTTCCTTTCTTATTGTTCTTTTATTGAATTACAAGAAAATAGAAAATAGGCCAAACAATGTGCCTGTCATGGAGCACAACCAGCTTCAAGTAATGCCATTCTAAGTCACTCTAGAAGATAATTATAAAAGAATGTATAAGGAACAAAATATTTACCAGGACTCTGAGGTAGATTGCAATGTGATCCCGAATTGTTTACTCTCATAGTCGGAGAGAGACAGTGACTCCTCCCTGAGAAAAGATCTCACTCCTCCTTTCGGTCTTATTTATGGCATGGCTTGGTTGTGTGAGTAGCTCTGACCAGTGTGGTGATGTTTAACTCTGCTGACTTGGAGTTTTAATAGCATTGCAACCTTTCTGCTTCACTTTTCTTCTTCTGCCATGAGAACAAGATAGAACTATTCTTTTAGCTTGGGCCCTGCAACAAAGACAAGATGAAACAAAAACAGCTGAACTGTGGAGGACAAGTAACAAGACATGTGCAAGAAATAACCTTTGTTGTTGTAGGGTGTTGCCACTCAGATGTTGGAGTTGTTTCTTATTAAAAAATAACTTAGCAAAAATTCTCCGCAAAGTTAACATAAACTCAAAAAGAACTAAAAGAGTAAACTGAATACTTGAGTCTCTTAAAATATACAGTATAAAGTGAGCTAATTTGTTCCCCTTGTCCTCCCTCTTTCCTTCCATTTTTTTCTTTATTCATGCTTGTGTGTTTGTGTACACATGGATAACACTTTGGTCAACCATAGTCAAATAAAATGTTTTTAATAATTTTAGAAGTGATCATTTAAAAATCCTGTGCACTCTTAAGCTGAAATATAATCTTGGAAAAATCACTGCAAAACTAACCCTTAAAAAATGAAATAAAACAACCAGAGATATAGATGGAATCAGTTAGATCTTGGAATTCCTAAGTCAAGCAAAAGAAAAGTTTTAATTTTTTTAGTTTTCTGAGTGTTCAATTCTCTTTTTCTCATTCACTAAAATGAGGGAAACTATTATTAAATTTTATTCTCATCATTATTATACACATGTTATTAAGAATAGTAATGCAGCTGGTCAGAGTAGAATAATTTTAGTCTTTCTTTGAGTCATGCATAGAAAGAACGCCAGTAATTATCCCTGGAATTGATTGTAGTACCTTCTCTATTATATATGATGTCACTACTGATCTTTCTTTTTAATTAAGGAGAGGGAAAAAGCTTGTTTGCTTATCTAGTCCCAGATTTTCTTATCAAGTTTTTTGTTGTTCAGGATGTTTGCTTTCCTAGACATAACGAGAACATAGGATTGGCTGCCATCTTCTTTATTGCTGTGCTTGTCTTAATCTAGGCTAAGTCCACTTTTGAAGTTTCATAGATGCAATGGTGGTTAACAAACAATTATGCTTTTCCAAAAATACAGTCTTTCCTTCTGGGCTAATATAAAGCATAATTTTAAAAGTTTTCTTCTAAGATTAATTTATGTGCTCTATTTTGTTTTCAAACTTGGGTTTATTTGATAGGGCATGCAATTTTAGATATTAAGTTAATAGATAATAATCTCTAATGGCATGTTTATTCTAGTAAAACAAATGGAAAGTATTTACAAAGAGTTTGTGTAACTTTTCTCTTCTACTTTCTTTGGCTTTCTTCCCCTAAAACCCAGAAGAGGGTTGTCTTAAGTGCTTACCATGAATTTGTAAAAAGAATCTCCTTTTTCTCATCACACACACACACAAACACACACACACACACACACACACACACACACACACACACACACACACACACACCAAACAAAGAACAAACAAAAAAACTGTCCTTTCTGGTTTCCATGCTGCTGTGGACTCTTACAAAGAAGAAATAAAGCGTTCTCTCTTTCCATGCTCACTCGTTTCCCCAAAAGTCAGAAATCCTCGTTCTATTTTTTTTTTTCAAATTTTGAGTCGGAGTCTCACTTTGTCTCTCAGGCTGGAGTGCAATGGCATGCTCACGGCCACCACAGCCTTGACCTGCTGGACTCAGGTGATCCTTCCACTTAAGCCCTCCAAGTAGCTGGAACTACAGGCAAGCGCCAGGCTAATTTTTCTTGATTTATTGTAGAGATAAGGTCTCATCAAGTTGCCTAGACTGGTCTCAAACCTCTGGGCTCAGGCAATCCTTTCACCTTGACCTCCCAAAGTGCTGGGATTACAGACTTGAGCCATCGCAGTCAGTGTTCATTCTATTTCTAAAAGCCTGTGTTCCCACAAGGTAAATCATTATACAGGAGGGGAGTGAACATTTTGTAAAGCTGAATTATCCCAGAGAGGTAGGCGATGAAAGTGAGTCTTCACTGGGAGCTGAAGATGTGGCTAGTCCAAAAAGATGAAGTTACCGTGAGACAAAAGGAGCTTTGGCATCTTGGTCAGCTGCAGAGACTTGCCTCCAGATGGCATGCATTGCCCAATACTGGGAGTGGGTTTGAAGATTGCTGCGTGCTGTCAGATGAAGGTCAGCTCAGAGAACTGGAGTGTATGAACGCTGAGTTTGGTTAAACTCAGAGAACTGGCACGTGAGAGGCAGTTGACATCACTGCTCAAGTGCCTCTGTGAAAAGTTAAATGAGCAATGGTAAGGAGAAAATCATGATGGACTATTTTTCAGACATTATATAAATTCAGGATATTCTTACACTTTATGTTGACTGAATTGAATTTACTGTAAGTTATGTTGCGGCCTGGAGGATATTTGATTTAGTATGATAAAGAAAAATGAAATTTTATGACTTGAATATTATGGGGTAAAATGAATACCAGTAATCTATGGAATAATTTGGTGACTATTAAAAAACTTATATCTATGCAACAAATATCTAGGAGACATACTAATTAAAATACTTAGAATTGGGAGTGGTTAATTTTGAGACAGTGGCTACTACTATGTTGGATAAATAATAGATACTGGTAACTTTCATAAAACCCTGTGGATCTGGGGTATACCAGTGGACTGAGATGAGATTTAGTGTGAACGGAGCTTATAAAATATTTTTAAAACTGAGAACAGATATATAGTGACTGGCAGCATGTTCAGTAACAAAAGATAAATTAGCCTTTTCCAATAAATTTACCTGTTATTGCCAAGAACTAATGAGGAATAAGGAACATGGAAGAGGATGTTTAAATCTCCCATCTCAGCCGGGCTCGGTGGCTCAGCCTGTAATCCCGTGCCTTTGGGAGGCTGAGGTGAATGGATTGCCTGAGCCCGCGGGTTCGAGACCCACCTGGGCAGCGAGACCTCATCTTTACAAAAAAAAAAAAAAAAAATCAGCCGGGCGTGGTAGCGCATACTGTAATTCCGGCTACTTGGAAGGCTGAGACGGAAGGATCGCCGGAGCCCAGCAGGTCGAGGCTGCAATGGCCGGGAGCTGTACTCCAGTCTGGGCAACAGAATAAGGCTCCAACTCAAAAATAAATAAATAAATAAATAAATAAATAAATCTCCCATCTCAAGCTTTGAATGTTAAAAATGACTTAACCATCTCCATCTGAGAGGAGAAAACACACTGGCCAATGTCCCTCCCTAGTGTCCTAGAGGAATGTTTCTCAAATCGTGTTGTGTCCCTTGATGAACCATGAAATCAGTTTAGGAAATCACAACAAGCACTTTTTAAAAAACACCAAAAGAACAGAATGATAGTATCTGATTGCATCACATACAGTAGGAATCTGTAATTTTTTTTTATTGTACAGGGGGTGCCAAAACAATGTATAAACATTTTAAGGGTTGCTATCTATGTAATACCTTTCAAAGTGAATTAAATTATGGTAGCCATGTGTTATATGATGTACGCTCAACTGTGCTTTCCCTGTTTTCTTTGTCTTGCCTGTAATCATTTGATTACTACCATCTTTTAAGTGAACATCATGCTTAAAACACATATATATTTTTTGGCATCCCCTGTATATATCGAAATATCTATAAATACATACAAATTTGTGTAAGGGATCATAATGAAAACTATATTTCTGACTGAAATTCAGATCAAATAAGTTTTATGGAAACTTCCGTTTTACTCCAAGCTTGAATATCATTTAGACATGAGCTGAAATTTTATGATGAGAAGTAGGGAAGACTGCACTGCCAGCGAAATAATAATAAATCCCACAAACTTAAGTTTTTTGAAGGGGATAAAACTTTGGGTTGGTTGAGAAGACCATTTAGAGAAGAGTCACTGCTGGAGGAATGGAAGGTATCTGAGGTCATGAAACATCAACAGTGATGAAATGGGATTAAAGACTTGAGTTTGAGACTGAGTCTCAAAAAGTGTCCTGTGCTGTGACTGAATGTCTGAGAAGTTTAGAACAAGCTTCTGTTTCAGGTCAGCTTTTTAAATACCGACCAGAGGGCTGGTTTAAAAGTTTCTACATTGACGCTGAGGCTAGAGGCTTTGGAGACTTGGTCTCAGCCAGGGGAGCCATAGACCCAGGGAATGTGGCTCAGGCCCAGCATGAGCAAGCACAGGGAGGGGCTGCTTTGAGCAAACTCTCCACTGTGAGCTCAGCCTGGTGGAAACTGAACCCCTCCCTTCAACTGTTTTCAACTTTAAAAACTCATTAGAGAAGAAAATGAGGGGGAAGTGGTTGTTCACTCCAGGAGAGAGGGAGTCAGGCATGAAAGAGATGATTTTAGTGACCCAATTTCATACTCTGCCAGCTAGGACAGATGGAGACTTAATATTCCAACGGAAGACTTGATTGTTGCTTTGTAGTCTTCCATTAATCTATGTGTGAGTGCTCTTCCACAAGAACCTTAATCCCCCAATACTTTGGTATCTGGGTAACCCCTTTACCCACCATTTTATGGTGGCCTGGACTATATATAACACAGAATCGAAGCCCTAAGAGGAGTCCAAAGCTGAAGTAAGACTGTAAAGAATACTGCTCAACTACAGAGACGAGCATTTCAGAGATAGGAATTTCAAGAAAGCATAAAGGACATTTACTTGGCTATGATAGCTGGGAAGTTAGACATTTCATGCCGACTTCTCTTGCAGTTGTGAGTGCTAACACCCTAAAAACAGTCGTAAAAGCTTCTAGGGCTGAATCTGCAATGAATGGAGAGGCATTCAAGAGCCAACTGAAAGTCAGTCTGAAACTTCAGAGCCCACCAGATAAATGGTAGTTATCAGAATTCCAAACAAGCAACAATGTGACCAAAAAGAGCCATAGTCAAGATGGCAGCATATCAAGGAGTATGGAGGGGGCATATTTCCTGCCTTTCTGTCACAGCAGATGTCCAGAAATTTTGGATGATCCTTTGGTACTATTGTGGTGAGGAGACCTCAAAATGAGTGACAAGAATTTTTTTACCATGCAGGTGGGTAGAACAAAGAATATTAAATTTATTTAAAACAATAACAGACACATGAAAAAGTGCTCAACCTCACTAATCATCAGAGAAATACAAATCAAAACCACACTGGGGTACCACCCAACCCCAGTAAGAATGGCCATCATTAATAAAACAAAAAACAACAGATACTGGCGAGGATGTGGAGAAAAGGGAATGCTTCTACACTGCTGGTGGGAATGCAAACTAGTTCAACCTCTACGAAAAACAGTATGGCAATTTCTAAAAGAATTAGACATTAACCTTCCGTAATCCAGCAATCCCCCTGCTGGGAATATACCCAGAGGAACTCAAATCATTTTAACAAAAAGATACCTGTACACGTATGTTTATTGCAGCACTATTCACAATAGCAAAAACATGGAACCAACCATCCTGCCCATCGAAACTGGACTGGATTAAAAAAAAAATATGGTACATATACAAGATGGAATATTACACAACCATAAAGGAAAATATATGGACTTCATAGCAACTTGGATGGATTTAGAGTCTATAATACTCAGTGATTTATCTCAGAAACAAAGAACTGAGTACTACATGTTAACACTCATAAGCGAACCCTGAACATTTACCATACTACTTAGGGATTGGCAGCGACAGGACACTGTTAGGGTAGGGGGAGGGACAGGACACAGCATCAATAAGGGTAGCTGATCTCAAACTAGGTGAACTGGGGACCAAAGTGAGGACCAAATTTTACCTGTACGATGATCACTTGTATACCGAATCCTAAATTGTACCCCATATCTTTAGAGTAAATAAATAGAAGTGTTCCTTTTTCTCTGCATCCTCACCAGCACCTGTTGTTGTTTGTTCTATTAATGATGGCCATTCTTACTGGGGTTAGGTGGTATCTCAATGTGGTTTTGATTTGCATTTCTCTGATAATGAGTGAGGCTGAGCACTTTTTCATGTGTCGGTTGGCTGCCGGTATATCTTCTTTTGAGAAGTGTCTATTCATGGTGGGAATGCAAACTAGTGAGACCTCTTTGGAAGACAGCGTGGCAATTTCTAAAGGAACTAGAAACTGACCTTCCATATGACCCAGCAATTTTCCTATTAGGAATATACCCAAAGGAACTCAAATCATTTCACAAAAAAGATAACCGCACATATATGTTTGTTGCAGCTCTATTCACAATAGCAAAAACATGGAACCAACCATGTTGCCCATCAAAGCTGGACTGGATAAAAAAAAATGTGGTACACATGCACAATGGAATACTATACAGCCATAAAGAAGGGCAAACCTATGGATTTCGCAGCAACTTGGATGGATTTAGAGACGATCATACTCAGAAACAAAGAACAGAGTACCACATTTTCTCACTCAAAAGTGGACCTACAGCAATTACAATATTACAAAAGAGAGATTGGCAGTAGTGGGAAACTGTCAGGGGAGGGGGTGGTGGAATTGGCAGTTGAAGGAAACTGCTAGGGGAGGGAGGGGCATACCTCATCAATAAGGGTACCTGCATAATCAACGTTTGTATTCCTAACCCTGAATTGTACCCACATCTTTATAGTAAAATAAATAAATAAATAAAGTAAATACATAAAATTTTTAAAAAAGAAAATTACAAAATAAATAAAACAATAATGAAATATGAAAGCTTGCATACAGTCATGTGTGATGCACATACATGTGTATACATCTAACATATATGTCTAAATACATTTATTTTTCTAATGTATTTAGTTATTTCAAATTAATTCATACATATTAGTGTAGCACTTATGTGTATGGGTTCTGGAGTCAGTGACAGTGTGATTCTCAGCTTACTAATTATGTGAACTCCGACAACTTGCTTACCTCTCTGAGTTTCAGTTTCTTATCCATAAAATGATAACATGGTCAATGTGATTAAATTGTTGATTGCTAAGTTTTTTAGAACACTCTCTGGAACATAAGAATCTAATACATATTAGATCTTATTAAAATGTCCCTTGCTAAAGCATGAGCCATTTTCTCTTTTGAGTGCATACATTTGACATTTTAAGTTTTTTTTGTATCTTTTAACTTTTGCTTATATATGTAATTTCTCTCCAAACTATACTTTGTGCCTGCCACTTCATAAACTAGCTTTCACCCTGTGACCCCGTGGATGTGCACTTCTCCCAAATTCTATGTTCCAAACCTGTCCCAGAGTTTACCTAGTATCTTCCCTCTTCTGATCCCAGTTGTGTTTCTTGTGTAGCATTAAAAATTTTGGACACAGTCTTACTCTTAGTGTCGTGATTATCTGAGACTGAGAGTCAAATTTTACTTTTTATTCATCTACCACTGCATTCTCCACCCCAATTCTTGATATTGACTCTTGTACTGCTCCTTAATTTGTGCATTTAGTGAAAAAATAAACATTTATTGGTTGGTTGTGGTGGCCCATGCCTCTAATGCCAGTAGTTTGGGAGACTTTAGGAAGAGGATTGCTTTAGGCTAGGAGCTTGAGGCCAACTTGGGGAAGATGGTGAGACCCTGTCTTTCCAAAAAAATAATAAAAGAAATAAACCAGGTGCAGTGGCATATACCTGTGGTCTCAGCTACTTGAAAAACTGAGGTGGGAGGATCGCTTGACCCTGGAAGTTCAAGGCTGCAGTGCGCTATGATCATACCACTGCATTCCAGCCTGGGTGACAGAGTAAGACCCTGCCTCTAAAAGCGAAAACAGGCTGAGCACGGTGGCTCAAGCCTATAATCCCAGCACTTTGGGAGGCTGAGGCGAGAGGATTACCTGAGTCCATGGGTTCGAGACCAGTCTTGGCAACTTGGTGGGACCTCATCTCTACAATAAGTCAAACAATTAGCCAGGCATGGTAGCACGTGCCTGTAGTTCTGGCTACTTGGAAGACTGAGGAGGAAGGATGCCGGAGTCCAGTGGGTCGATGCAGGGTTTTGAGCGTGCCACTACACTTCAACCTGGACGATGGAGTGAGACTCTGACTCAAAAAAACAAAAGCAAAAACAGAAACAAAACATCTATTGCCTATTTTCTCTGTCTCAGGCACTGTGACAATCATTAGGGTCTGTCACAGATAGAATTCCTGGTTCACTGAAAATCTCACGTTTGCATGGTATGATTCTATTAGCCAATAAAATCCCCTTTACCTAAACCAGTGTCTAGTCCATTTGAGTTTATAATAAAATGCCACAGACTAGGTAGTTTATAAACGACGGGAATGTCTCTCTCAGAATTCTAGAGGTTGAAAATTCCAAGATTAAAAAGTCAGCAGATTCAGCCTCTGGTGAAGGCCTGTTTTCTGATTTATATGTGGTGCCTCTGGCTGTGTCTTTATATAAGAAAAAGACAAAAACACCCTCTGGGGCCTCTTTTATAAGGACACATCCCATTTGTGAGGGCTCCACCCTCATAACCTGATCAACAGCCTCACCTACCAACATCATCACATTGGTGATTAGATTTCAGTACATGAATTTTGGGAGGACACAAACATTCAGACTTCAACAACCAGTTTGAGTTGTATTTCTTTCACTTGTGACCCTAAATGTTCTCAATCATATGGGACAATTGTATCATATACTAAATCCTCTATGCACTAGGGTCTTGTTCTGCACTGTCCATTCTCCTCTACCGATCTATCAATTTGACCAGTGCTTGAAATGCACTGTTTTATTACTGTAGTTTCATAATGTATTCTAATATGTCACTGTAAGAGTCTTCACTAAGCATGCATTTATCTTTTTGGATATCTTATATGTTGATTTTTTCCAAGTGAATGTTAGATTTAAGTTGTTGGGTTTTTAAAAGCATAGTAAAGGAACGAAACTTTTAAAATATGTGTTGGTTTTTTTAATTGAGACTATATTAATTTTGTGTGTTAATTTTGAAGGATTGAATCTTTACAATATTGAGTTTGACAATACAAGACAAAGGTATTTTTCACGTATTCAAATCATTATTTCTAATACTTAAGTTAACTTTAATGTTTCTTCCATGCTGTTGTATTTATTTCTAGATTGATTTACTCCTAAATAAGAATATTATTTTCTGTACTTGTGCATAAAATCATTTGGCTATACCTTCAAAATGGTTATTTGTCTAAATGAAATATTTTGATTTTTGTAATATGTTATCTTAAAGCGTTCTTTTTTAAATTTCAGTTGTTTTTTTTTATTTCCAAGTACTCAAACTATCACTGGAGATGAAAAGTTTGCCTCTCACTTTGTTTTCTTGTTTAATTAAATTGACTGCATCTTTCAAATAATTTAAAACAATAGTGGTAATGACCATCTTACTCTTTAATAGGAATGCTTGTAATGTTACACCACTAAGCATAATTTTTCTGCTTCAAGAAAGTTCTAGAGAAGGTACCCCTCTCAGACTTTATTTATAAAAAATTGTGTATTTATTCTTACATGTTTAAACTTCAATCACCTTCAAAGTATTCTCTGTTTGATGCAATACATCTATTGAGATGTTTTTTCCACTCTTCACAACAGATTTGAACTTGTCAATTTTGATGCCTTGTAGGGCTTTTGCCATTTTTTTTTCACCTCTTCCACCTCGGTAAAATGTTTCCCTCTGAAGATTTTTTTTTTATTATTCCTGGGTAACAAAAAAAAGAAAATTACTTAGAGTGAGATCAAGTGAATAGGGACGATGGAACACAAAGGTTGTGCTGTTTGGGGTCAAAAACTGCTGAACACTCAGCACGGTGTGGGCAGGCATGCTCATAAATCACCCATAATTGGCAAACGGTTTAAAGAATCTCTGAAAAAAATTTTTTTTTATTGAAGCCGACCACAGCCTCTTACAATAATGCTAGCTGGTACACTGATGCAAATAGGTTCCCCTAGCTGGGGAAGCCAATACTACAAGGCGCCCACGCTCCAAAAAACAATGACAGCTTTGTTTGATCCCTCCCATATATGGATGTTTAATTTTTTAATACCTTTTTTTGTATTTTGTGGCGATCTTTATTTATTTCACCTCTTTACATATGATTTATATTTGATACTGAACCTTTTTTTGGCTTTCTAGAATAAATATCTCTTGGTGTTGCTACATTTTTCTTTTAACGTTCTTTTAATCTTTACTTTTAATTTTGCATGGAAACAATGAAGAAAAATAGCCTGTAGTTTTATGCTGGATTCTTATAAAAATAAACAAAAACACTTTTTCTTTATCTGTAGAATAATTTAATTAAAGAAGATAAATTGTGTTTTCAAACATAACTTCATATAATTCATATATTTCAAAAAATATAACTATGAGACTAACAAAAGCTTTTCTTCAAAGATATTATTCTGCATTACACATAAACCCTAAGACCTCAACCAGTTTCCCAGAATATGACTAAAATATTAACATACGCCACTGAGTATGACACTATGAAGCTGCTCTCATCACCAGCTGTATCTATGCCTGATTCTGACGATCTAGTAATTGTATTTATATTTCAACTTAATATTTTTCTGTACTTCATTTTGATAAAAGTATTTCATAGGGTTTTGAGTATTAAAATATACATTGTTTCTATATTGCCACTGGCCAACAACTTCGTACTGAGAAATAAATATATTCTCTGAGGTTTGGTTATTAAAAACCAAGAGATTTTCTATTAGGAAAATATATCTTTTTTTTTTTTGAGTTGGAGTCTCACTGTGTCACCCAGACTGGAGTGCAGTGGCCACACCCAGGCAGGTCTTGAACCCACGGGCTCAGGCAATCCATTCACCTCAGCCTCTCAAAGTGCTGGGATTACAGGCTGAGCCACCAAGCCTGGCTAGGAAAATATTTCTATTGTGAAAACATAGATTTTCTATTTTTTGGTACCCTTATATATAATTTCAAGTCTTTTAAAAGTTTATATTCCAAAACAAATTTTGGAATACTTGTTTATTTATTGCTTGAATGAATTTTACCTCTCCTAAGAGAATGATCATGACTACCGTTCTATAAAATACCACAGATGAATTTTTGAGTTTCTTATTAAGATTGTCTTGATGAAGACAAGTTTTATTTTATCTTGTATTTACAAACTTGCAACTTTCAGTATACTAGTTGTGTGCCCAGATCTTTTAATAACTGAAAAAATTTCAACTTACTATTTACATGTTATAAGAAATACTAAGTGTGAGTTATAAAAGGGTACTGACAGTCAGAATCTTTGCGTTTAAGATAGTTTCAGTCAAAAGTAACAGAAGAAAGTGGAATTTACTGAGAGAATAGATAACTAATGAGATCAGAGACCTTAGGAAGGGTTAACATCAGGACAGTCCAGAAGCCTTATGAGCAGAGATGCTGGGCCTTCCTTTTGGAACTGGACTATTAACAAGGCCAATCTCAAAACAAGTCTTTCTCCTTATCTGACAACTCAAAATGTTAGGTTCCTAAATGGAGAATCTGTACTAGCAGTATACATTTTCCACTGTTGTTTTGATATTTGATGGCCACTGTGAAATGGTCATCAGATGTGATCACCATGTGCCTATTCCTATTTACCATTGACAATAACTAGAGTAAAGGGCATTTTTAGCTACATGAATGTTCTTCAAAGTTATCATGGTATAATTCCAATCTTATACAATTATTTAGTGTGTTCACTGTTTTCAATAACAAAATAATTCTTGAGATTTTTATTTAATTGTTAGTTATTTAATTCTATTCTCACCACGAGTCTTTCAAGACAAATACCCTACTTAGGAATTCTCTGTATCTTAAGAAGATGAATACAAAGAATGGAAAATTGACCACTGTAATTTTTTTCATAAGAAAATGCCTATAAATCATGGAACGAATAACTAAAAGTGAAAAGACGAATTTTAAGTCTGCATCTAAAATATTTAAAAAGATGATATTTTCTCAAGGTATATGCAAAGTTTTAGTTTGTGGGATTTCATTCTAAAACTCCATCATCACAATCCACCAACACCTTTATTTTTAGGAGTTAAAGAGTATGTAATTCTTTGCTGTAATTATTTACTTTATATAATGACTTTAATGGTAACATCATCTTGCATACCTTATATACATACAAACAAACCTTTTGGAGGACCCAGCCAAACAAGGTGTTACTGCCTTTCTACTGACATCAGTTGAAAGTACACCTTGGATGGACTTAGAGTCTATAATACTCAGTGATCTGTCACAGAAACAAAGAACTGAGTACCACATGTTCTCACTCATAAGCAGACTCTGAACTATTATCATAATACTATAAGAAAGGGATTGGTAGTAGTGGGAAACTGCTAGGGTGGAGGGCACACTTGACATCAATAAGGGTACCTAATCTCAAACCAGGTGAAATGGGGACCAAAGGGAGGCCCAAACTTTACCTGTACAATGACCGTTTGTATACCTAACCTTGAATTGTACCCCACATCTTTAAAATAATTTTTTAAAAAAGAAAATGAGTCTCTATTTAGTGACAAGTGTTTAGAATAGTGACCACAGGCACAATCTCTTGCTGTGCAATAAAGTCAAACTTTTAAAATGTGACTAATGTATTTTAATAATAAACTTCTAATAAAATTATATTACTTTGTAGAATTTCAGATTTATTCTTATATCCTAGAAGTTCAACCTATGGTGATCATATTTTAATTTTGAAACATTGACTCTGGTTGAATTTTTATTTTAATTCTCAGCCATATAACAATTCACCAGAAAGCATTCCAGTGTACCTCTATTATAGATCAAATCTCTATAAATTGTGGTTGTAGCAAGGACACATGGTTATGCGTGTGCTTTCTGGAGTGTAATCATCTTCCACTGGGAAGAGTCTTCCCTCAACTCAGGAGCAAGAATGTGCATAGGTTGTCATGATGAAAGTGTTCGGGTTATGCTATCTATGCATTAATTCTGATCAATATTTGGGATGTTTGAGGTAGCTGCTAAATTTATTATGCTTCACACTTTTTGGATTACACTAGACCTTTAGAATCTACAATCAGTTTTTAATAGTCTATTGATGAACAGACTCAAGACATGATAGGTAATAATTTTTATTGGGGACAATACTTAAGATAGGTGGGTGCAGTGGTTCACACTGTGTTTTCTCAGCACTCTGGGAGGAAGGAGGTCTGGGAGCCAAGGAGTTCCAGATGCCTGGGCAACACAGCATGACCTCGTCTCTAAAAAAAAATAAGAAAAATAAAATTAGCCGGGTGTTGTGGTGTGCATGTGTAGTTCCAGCTACTTGGGAAGTTGAGGCAGAAGGATCACCTGAGCTTAGGAAGTCAAGGCTGCACTGAGTCATAATCTTTGCCACTGCACTCCAGACTGGGCAACAGAGTGAGACCCTGACTCAAAAACAACAACAACAACAATAACAAAACAAAACAAAGGAAAACAACATGACTTTTAAAAAAATTACATAAGAATGTATATTTAAAAACTTAACATGAATATCAATGACTTTGTGAATGTTTTAGTGGTTTTGTAGGTTAACTGAAGCCTACCATTTATATCTTAATTAGTTCTATTGTTGAATTTGGCATTTTTGAAAACTTTTGATAACCTCTGAGAATTTTTTATTTGTGCTAATTTACTTCCTAAAGGGCAAAATTTTTTTTTAAAAGATTCATTTTAAGCAATTTATATGTCCATATCATTGTGAATCTTTTTCTTAATTTCCAAATTTGAAAGGGAAACAGTATGTGGAACAGCACTGAGCACTTTTCAGCTTGACCCAAGAGGTACAAAGAGCAGCATGGTCCATGAAAACTCACATATAGTGCATCAAAATTCACTACTTCCTGTTGTTTTCTGAACATTGTAATCAGTTTCTCTTTTCCTACTTATCTTGAGGATTAAGTCCAATGGACTCATCCATTGATTAATAAAATTTGATAATTTCTTCTTCAGGCAATGACTAACAGATTAAATCTTTATTTAGGTTTGTTTATGACTTTTCCCCCCTTTATTCCTTTTGCTGAGCTGCAAACCACAGTGATTTATCTTTACTTTAAATTTCCTTGGCACTATGAATTTTTCTGTTTAATGATCATTTGCAGGGCCTCTATTGTGTTAGGTAGGATTTTTGTTTGTTTGTTTGTTTTTGAGTTGGCGTTTCACTCCATCACCCAGGCTGGAGTGCAGTGGCATGCTCACAGCCACTCCAGAATCTACCTGCTGGGTTCAAGTGATCCTTCCGCCTCAACCTTCCAAGTAGCTGGAACTACAGGCACATGCTACTATGCCTGGCTATTTTTTTTTTTTTTTTTTTTTTTGAGCTGGAGTCTCACTCTGTCGCTCAGACTGGAGTGCAGTGGCAGCTCCTGGCCACCGCATCCTCCACCTGCTGGGCTCCGGCGATCCTTCCGCCTCAGCCTTCCGAGAGCCGGAATTACAAGCATGCACTACCACTCCCGGCTGATTTTTTGATTTATTGTAGAGATGAGGTCTCACTGCCCAGGCGGGTCTCGAACCCGCGGGCTCAGGCAATCCACTCACCTCAGCCTCCCAAAGGCGCGGGATTACAGACTGAGCCACCGAGCCCAGCTTTATTTATTTATTTATTTTTAACTTTTACTGTAGAGATGAGGTCTCACCAAGTGCCCAGGTTGTTCTCAAACCATGGGCCCAGGCAATCTGCTCACCTCAGCCTCCCAAAGTGCTGGGATTATGGGCTTGAGCCACCGTGCCCGACCAGGTGGGATATTTTAAGTTGTGGGGCATCTATTGTGTTAGGTAGAATTTTTTAAGTTGTGAGGAATTTACTGTGTTAGGTAGGATATTTTAAATTGAATTGACAAAACAAACGAAATTAAGTGAAATATTACTTCCAGAGAAGGATTCTTATTATCTTTACTTAGGCCATATCATTATGCTTCACTAAATTATTATTGCGAGAAGTGTGTGGCAGGTACCATGATGGGTCTAGACTGTTTGCCACATTCAGAGAAGAGCTGCCAGAGGGAGAGTTGAAGATTTAGATATTTTAAAAAGGAGAAAACTGCTAACTGAATCTGGGATATAATTTCCATTAAGATAAAAATTTATTTCTATTTCTTATTCATGCCTGTATATTCTGTTCTTGGAAGAGTAAAGATTGATACTCAATAAATAGTTGTTGAATAAATGAATGAATGAATGACAATAGTATTTCCTAACATGGTCCACTACACTTGTAAGGGACTCTACTATTTTCTAGGAATACGATGATTGCTTTATCCTGTGGTCAGTGGTATACTAACAGCACTATTAAATATTGTGATTCAGTTTTGCATAGTACTAACTACTATAAATTTAATGACTCTAAGTTTTCAGTATATGGTGGTTTTCCTAACTGCACTGGAAGCCCTTCAAGAAGAAAGATAACAGAGTCTACTTTTTTGGAGTCTCAATGTAGTGAGTAAATGTTAGTCTAGTCAAATCCTGCTTGAATAAAGAAGGTCTGAGGATAAGAGCTTACTGCCAAATAGAGGATTAATTTGGTGAAGTCAGCTCCAATCTTGCTAAAGCTATATTTTTGCAGAATCTGATGTATTCAGTTCTGATAATTCAACTAGCTACTTTATTAAGTCTCTTTATTTTACTTTTTTATTTCTTCTGTAGGACCTGAAGATATAAAAGTGAATTATTATAATACATTTCTCAAAATTACAGAATAATTATATAAAACCTCTATATCATAGGCAATTTTTTTACTTGTGATTAAATTATTTAGGTTACAGCATATAATCTAAAAATGTAAGAGGTCACACTTTTTTTTATCCACATCTGCATTGAGAATGACGACCATATGTTCCTTTTTCGATATTTTCTCTAACTTTCTCCCAACCTCAATGCAAATAAATGAATATTCAAGTAACACCTGACTTCTGTTTTGATGTAATCATGAATTAATTACACACATGGAGATTCAGTTTGGAATGAATTTCTTCATTCAGCACTTTTGTGCCTTCATAATGACTTTTTCTGTGAATACTTTAATAGTCTACTTTTTGGAATATTTTATAGTAACAAAACAAGACATTCACTATTGCTAATTAATGGTCATATTATACGATACGCAGGTATAATTTTAAACACTTATTTGTATTCGAACTATGAACTGCTTTGATTAAAAATATTTTTTCAAATATTATAAATATCTTATCCCTGAAAAAATTGAAGAACATGTTTATAAATGGAAATCAGAATCTTTGGGAGGGAGGCCTTTGGCAAGGCAGCTATTTTACACAAACAACCAAATCTGTGGGAGAGGACCACACGAAGCCCGCATCCCCTTTTGAACCCTCAGTAGCATCCTCCAGGGAAAGTCACCGAGTGAAGATTGTTTAAATGACAGCAGTGGGGTGCATAGTAACACTGCTCCTCAAAGGAAACATCACCTTATGTGACCCAGTCTTGGAGTTAGTCAGGCGCCTGTTGCAGCCAGTTGACGATAATGTCTCCAACCATTTCCATTTTTTAACATTCAGGGGCCATTCCAGGACATCTTTTGTTTGTTTAATAGATCTCCACAGGATACATTCTGTTGGAAACTTAAGATGAACTTGATCTTATGCTGGACGTCAGCTTTGGACAACGTATAACTCTAAGGATTTCTAAAGTTCTATGAGGTACCAGTCCTTACGGCATATATTAACTACTCTAATGGTGATATCTAACAAGGTATTATTACCTGCCTGTGTTATGTGGTAGACAGCCAACATCTTTTGGCTTCGCGTTAAGTATTTAAAGATTGCTCTTTTCTCTTAATCTTTTCTGAGACATTAAAATTATGGTGTTTTGTGTTTTCTCAGAGCTTCTTAACTTCAAGAAGTGTACAGTCCTGCTTGTGAAGAAATCCAAATATGAATCTCAAAATCTAGGCAGCATTTGCTTTGTTCAGCTTGTAGGAAAAGATCCTTTTGGTAAGGTGTTTCAAATGTCCAGAACTATGAAGAAATTTGGGTTGGTTTTGATTATACAGTGTGTTCTGTCATGTTTCTGTCCATCTCTTCACTGAAAGATCAGTGGTTAAGCATATGCAGTTAGCTGCCAGAGTCAACACTCATATTTTTCTTTCCATTCTGTGAGAAGAACTTCAAGTGTTATTATTCATAAAGGCCTTTACTGCAGCCTGTTGGTCTGGACTAAGAACACACATTATTCCATGTCCTATTAAGAATTCCAACCTAGAAAGGTCAACTGTTAGGTTTATCACAGTGTTTATGGAGGCGCTGATTATTTACTTACCACTGCAGAATATCTGAGATGTTTTTTAATTCATAAACTAGAATGTATTCTTGTTACTGTGATTAGTAATGTATCATCATTATAATTTTACTTATTAAAGCACATTTTTCATAATTTTCACTTATATGTCTGACTATAAGAGCAAAGCAATGTTCCTATAAAATAATAAATAAATAAGTTGATAGATAATTGTGTTAGTTTCCCAACTTTGTTTTTACTTTTGTTTCAGAACATTTGTTTGTATCATGTTGAAAGCAACTTTCTAGCCAATCAAGAACATTTTACAAAGAAAAAAGGGAAAATTAGATACCTAATTGTTACTTATAAATGTTCTATAATATCTTATTTAGATTTGCAGAAACAATATGAAAGAAAATTGATAATATAAGCCACAGTACTATTCATAAATACTTGCTTTTTCATTTTATGAGACTAACATATTGTCTGTTTTCTCATTGCTTTTTATTCAGCAATAAATGAATTTTGAAAAGATAAAGATACAGGGCAAAGAAATATATTGTCATAGTATTCAGAGTTAGTCAACCTGAAAAGTCTGAGGGACCATTTGTGCATCAACTGCAAATTCAGGAGTTTTGCAAAACCTCCCTGCTTTGATAATTTATTGGAAATACCGACAGAACTCGTGGCTATATCTATTACAGAGAAAAAATACAGAAAATCAGCCAAAGAAAGAGATGGACAAGGCATAGTCTGGGAAAGACTCAAATCTGAAGCTTCTGCTTGTCCTCTCCCCATGGATGGTATAATTTTCTCTTGGCCACAAAGTGTGACGGTACACCCAAAGTATTGGCAGCCAGAGAAGCTCACCTGAAACTAATCAGCTTGGAAATGACAAAAAGAATAAGAAGAGATTAATGAAAAATAAAAGTCATGATATGTCAAGGCCATTGGGATACATGATGATGTCTTATATTCTTATGGAATTTTTTAAGTAAATAAGAGAAATGTGAAATGCTATATTATTGGTCAAAAGAATATCTCACACTCAAAAGAAACTAGAATTAGGAAACCTAAGTTGAAGAATGCTCAACATGTGTTGGAAGTTGGAGACCTGAGGCTCTAGTCCCAACTTTAGAAGAATATGTACTAATATGTGGTCAAGCTACTCTGAATCTTAGTGATATAAGGAAAGAAAATGAGAGGATTTAATTTACTCTTCTGAGGTCACAATTCAGTGAAGCTGTGCACCTTTTCCCTAAGAAAAGGCACAAATGCTCTTATGTTCACAATTTTCATACATTTCTAGTGAGTTCAAGGCATTTGACTATATCCCCAAAGTTTAGGAAATGCTAAGATTTGGTGATTGCCAAAGTAGTTTTCAGATTTAAAATTTAACATTGTTTCATAATATATCTCAGAATCATATATAAAATTTCATTTTAAGTGAAATTGACATGTATAGAATAAAAGTATAATTTTTAAGGGAACATCTAACTAAAATCAGTTGATATCTCACTCTTTCTTTATGCTTCAGTTTTACTATTAGAGATGACTATTTTCAACTCCTTTAGCCATTTCTCTGAAAGCCTGAGACCAGGGATGGGGGTTGGGGAGTGACATCCCAAGCCCCCAAACCAGGGACTCCAGTGTGTGAGGGCAGGACAAGATGGATGTCCCAGCTCAAAGAGGGAGAAAGAGAGAAAGAGACAGAGAGAGAGAGAGGTCACCTTTTCTTCATCCTGTTCTATTTGGACTCTCAACAGATTAGATGACGTCTGCTCATGCTGAGTGCTGACATTGAGTATTGGTTCCCTCTTTAGGAAAAACCTCCTCAAACCGTGTTTTTCCTCCACTCTCACACCACCACAACAAAAATAATCAACACAGAAGAAAACTGCTGTGACCATATGTGGGTTGGGTTCCCCCTCAGGGAGCACCAGCAGCAAACACCAGCTAGGTGTTCTCTAATTCACTTCCAACATTATGTGCCTGGAGATCGCATCAGACCCCACAGGTTGAGAGCTCAGTCCCCAGGACTGACCCTCTCACCAACAACAGTCACAAGCACAGGGTTTTCAAACTTCTGATTGACTGGCTTCAAGTTGGGATTTCCACAACCCTCTCTTTGTTCGATTAATTTACTGGGGCAGCTCACAGAACTCAGGGAAACACATCTGTCAGTGTATCATAAAAAAGACTCAGAGCTCTTATGCCCTCCTTGGACGCACGACTCTCCAGAAACTACCAAGTAAGTATTCACTTATTCAGAAGCCCTCTAAATACTCTACTTTGGGTTTTTATGGAAGCTTCATTACATAGGCACAATTGACAACCGTGTAGAAATATGATTGTACAAAAAATGTATGATCTCCTATGAATAGACTGAGTGGGTAAGCACAGCACGGCCTGTCTGTTCAGATTCTTGGTCTCTCTGCACAGCATCCCTTTCTCCAGGGTATGGTGTGCAATTCTCTTTGGAATGTGGTCTTCTGAGCCATAGTCAGATTAGCGTCTCACCTTGGGCAGGTAAAAGGAGGACAGAAGAAGATCAGAGAGAAAGATTCCATTCCCTAAGGTCTGCTCCTGAGGTCCAAAGCTCCCCAACATTATAACAAAAGACTGTAGACAGGGCTATGGGTGTTATGAGCCAGAAACTGGATAAAAAGCAATATGTGTATCACAGTATCACCGTTACGTGTGCTTTCAAACAAGCTATGCATTAAGGGAATTAGCCTAGTTATAGTGCAAACAAATCTGCTAATTTATATTTGATACTATAAAAATAATGTATTATTAAAATTGAATTGAAATACAATGATGAAGACGTGGAAGAAAATAGATACTTTAAATTATAATTATGTTTAAATTTGATTAGATATTGTCATCCAATGAAACCAAAGATGCAAACAAATTCTATCATAGCAAATATAAATCTTCTCTTCCCATTGCATACTTTTCTTACAATCAGTATTTTACTGTTTGGTCATTCCTATCTGCCTAGATTATTATTTTTGTTTATTAGAAAGATGTGGGGTACAATTCAGCGTTAGGTACACAAACATTGATTATGCAGGTACCCTTGTTGATGAGGTATGACCCTCCCTCCTCTAGCAGTTTCCCTCAACTGCCAATGGAAAAAAAGGAACGCTTCTACACTGCTGGTGGGAATGCAAACTAGTGCAACCTCATTGGAAGACAGTGTGGCAATTTATGAAAGAACTAAAAACTGACCTTCCATATGACCCAGCAATTCCTCTATTGGGAATATACTCAAGGAACTCAAATCACTCTACAAAATAGACACATGCACACGTATGTTTGTTGCATGCTACTCTATTCACAATAGTAAAAACATGGAAGCAACCATGTTGCCCATCGAAGCTGAACTGGATAAAAAAATGTGGTACATATACACAATGGAATATTATGCAGCCATAAAGAAGGACAAACATATGCCTAGATTTTTTTTTATTGAAAAAGTCTTAATCTCCCAACTTAACAATGCATATTTTATTTACATTTAAAATTTCAGCCATATGAGGATATCTGTGTAAATTCTGAATTTTTCATGATGGTTTTTCACATTTGAAGTCTGTTTTAGTTAAAATTTTAATTTCTCAGAAAAATATTATGTCTAATTTTATGCTTGCTTAGAGTCACACCTATATCATTGGAACAAAATCACTATGAAATATTAAGAAATAATTATTTAGTAAGTATGGGATGCATTTAGGAAACCATAGCTTCTTGTCCATACTTTGTTAACATTGATTACTAAAACTAGGATGTAGACAAATGGAACATTTATTAACACAGGACTTTCTAAATTATCAGGGATATTTTAAGGCAAATAAGTCACTTTTTACTTTGTACTTCAGTGGGCCAAAGTAACAATATGAGTGGGACATTCATTTCTTTTTAGAGTCATTCAAGTGGTGTCAGTTGGGCCTATAGTCACACAACATTCTGAATAAATGAAGTCTTCTGTAATAAATTATTGATACAGGTATAATAAAGTTGATTATTACAGTGAAGGTCCTAGCATCTACACTCATGCCAACTGAAATTGGAAACATATTTTGTCATGTTTAAAACTAAATATAACCATGAAATAGTTAATATTCTTCTGGTTGAATTTATCGCCAGTTCATAGAACATTTCCATTTTTAAAGTAGAATACTTTTTTGGTACATTTTTGCCTTAAAATAACATATTAATATTAAAATGCTTTACATATATGCTATTTAAATTTTTAAGTGATCAAGAATATATATAAAGAAGTCCAAGTTATTAAAATAAAATAGAAGAGGATAACAACTCAGTGTTTAAAAAAAATACAAGATCAGCATGATATATTTGTTCTCAGTGAATTTCATCTTGTCTGATAGAATTTAATTAGAATTAAAAATATGTATGCTAAAAGGTTTTTCAACATTGCTACTCCAATTTCATTCACCACTGATAAAAGAAGACAGATAATGTCTTCATCTTGATTTATGGGAGAATCCAGTTATTCAGTGCCATAAAGTAATGGCATTTCATATTGAACTTAGACATTTTTTCTAAAAATATAACCCACTTTCTCTAGACAAGAGTCAATTTAAGGTTTAGTTGAATATTTGCTTAAATTTAAGATATGTTAAACTTAAGTTTTTGAAAGGAATGAGTACATTTAACTTTTCTTCTGTGAGAAGAAAAAGATTAGTTCTACTGTTCATACTTAAGTATTCAAATTAACACACAGCCGTCCTAAAATGTAGCATACGTGAGGCTGATGATTGTAATGTCTTAAGGACATCTCATTTATCTTTTGCGTTTCCACTGGTATTTAGACCACTGTGGACAACTCTCATCAGAGGCATTAAATCACAGGCATGAGTGGGACAGATCTGGATTGACTAGTCACATTCCAGTAATACCAACAAGTTTGCTCCAGTCTTCTCTTTGCTATAACAACCCATAATTTTATAAAGTTGAATTTTCAAATTGCACTAATGTGTTAAGACAGGTTTTTACTCAATTTTGCTTAGAGTTTTTGCACTGTGTTAATAAATGAAATTAGTTGCCATAATGTTTCCATCCTGTTCTTGTCACTTATTGGTATTAAGATTTTTCTCTGATAATAATAATTATGAAAAACACAAAGTGTTTAATAATATGCTAGTCTCTCTTGAAAGCATTTCATAGGCACTAACTTATTTAATCCTCATAACCCCACTTTATGAGGTGAATACTATTACCATCCCCATTATATAGATGACAGTAGTGACAGGTGCCTGGACAGAGATAGAAACCAGAAATTGCTTTTGAAAGATTGCAGTTTTGTGTTCCTTTTACATGTGGTAGGGTTCAACCCTTGGGGTTTCCTTTCTCTGTGAGCAGATTTACTACAGACTCAATGAATATACTGGTTGTAGAACTACTCAGGGTTTCTATTTTTTGTCAATTTTATAGAAATGATTGTTTCAATTTTTTGGATAATATTCTTATTTATATCATTTTACAATGCTTTCCATTTTTATAGCATCTGCAGTTCTGTGTCCCTTTTGTTCTTAATGAGGCTATTTGTAACTTTTCCTTTTTTGATGAAGTTTGATGTGTAGTCTAGTTGTTATTACATTTTCCTTGAGTTTCTTTGAAATATGCTTATTGGCTCCCAGACATATATATTTTTTCTTTTGATTATTAATTTTCGACTTTACTTGTGAACACATATTGTGAATCTTTTAAAATATGCTAAAACTTCTTTGCCAGATTGTTATCGAATTTTATAATTTGAATGGTTAAAAACAAGTGTTTAATTGGTGAGTATATGATTCTATTTATGTCCACTATTTCAACTTGATTTTTTTATCCTTTGTATTGTTTTTATTGCTGAATATACAAATTATAAAAAAGCATATGTTAAATATCCCACTATAAAATTGGGTTCATTCATTTCTCCATATAGTTCTGTTAAGTTTTGCCCTTATATATTTTATGAATATGCTATCTGGTATATATACTCAAGTTTGTCATTTTTGTTTCAACCCGATAAATTGAAGATTTTATTATTATGAAGTTTTCCTTTATATCCATAACAATGCTTTTTACCTTGAGGTTTATTTGCATGATATTAATATAGCTGCACGAACTTCATTTTTATTAGTATGGACTCAGTATGATTTTTAAATCACTTTTTTATTTTTAAACTTTCTGTGATCTTATGTTTTAGATGTAGCTCTCCTGAACAGCATATATCTGAATTTAGTTTTTTAAACAAATTTGATACATTTGGCTTTCATTGGTGACATTTTGTTCATTATATAGTTTCTATAATTACTAATATTTTAAAGTTTATTTCTATGATTTTATTTTTTTCAACTTTTTCTTCTGTTGTTGACTGTCTTGATGTTTCTTCTGAATTGATTAGTTTTTCTCTTTCCACATTGTTTGGTTGCTAAATAAATTGCCATAGATTCTCTTTGGGATGTACTGTGAGAATAATTAGTATTCCCTTACACATATTTAAGGGTCCTTCCTCAGGGGCACCGGCTTTTCCTACATTCACTGTATTCTGAGAAATGGCTTATTCCAGAAAATGAGCAAGAGATGATCTTTTTACTAGAGACATTCTCACTCCTGATGACTCATCTTTATTTTCTTCTGGTGGTATAAATGTAGCAGGACCTCTTGGCTGTCCATCTATGTATCTTATCTCTAGAAACATCTGGTTTCCATGCAAACTTTCCTATTCTTCATAAGAAATAGGCTCATCTTGCATCTGACTTTTAGTCAATATCCCCTGGACTCTGCCATTTCAGGAACGTATTATCTCTATTGATAGCGGGATATCAGATCTATAAAAAGCCTGGCTCTTGATGAGAGCTACCACTGAGCTTTGCACTTGTTTCATTTCAGTAATTAAGGTCTCATGCATTTTATTGACTCCATTATGCCCATTTCTCTTAGACTTTTGGTCTCTTCTGTCACAATCTGCCACGGTTGTTCCAGGAATTTGACATTAAGTATGAACTATCTCTGGTTTGAAGCTTCCAGGAGTCATCTAAAAAGAATGTTAACACAGTCTCTCAGGGTTCTTGCCAAGGTGCCCATCCTGAATCTCAGGAAATTGTTTCCTTGTTTTTTTCTTGGTCAGAGTCTCACTCTGTTGCCTAGGCTGGAGTGCAGTGGCACAATCACGGCTCACCAATCTTGACTTCCTGGTCTCAGGCGATCCTTCTGCCTCAACCTCATGAGTAGCTGGAACTAGAGGCATGCACCACACTAGGCTAGCCACCACACTAGGCTAAAGTTTTTAATTTTTGTAGAGACAGGTCTTGCTATATTGCCCAGGATGAACTTGAACTCCTGAGCTCAAGCAATCCTCTTGCCTTGGCTTCCCAAAGGATTACAGATAAGAGCCACCACACCCTCCCTGCCTTTTTCCATTTTAATAATCCGTGCTTAATCCAACTTTCTATTGTCTTTGATCCAGTACCTTCCAGATCCATAATATACATTGGCTTATTGTTCTTGTCCACCCTCAGTTGGCAAAGCACTTTTCCAACTGGGTGACTTGCCCCAAACTGCCCATCTGATGGGTGAAATGGAGGATGGGTGCACATGTTCCTTTAGATGATCTTTACTAAATAAGAGGGGTCACTTCTGCAGGAGTTTCAGGGGAATCTGGAGATTCAGTGCATTCAATTGCATCAACCCAGATGGTACAGTCAAATCTCAGTGCCCTGTACTTGTCCAATCAGGGGCCTAATCTTAGCATAAAATGCTGCTCAGTGCTCAGCCTCACTAATCATCAGAGAAATGCAAATCAAAACCACATCGAGATACCACCTAACCCACAATATTTTTCTGCATCTCCATTTCAGGAAAAAAGATACAATTTATGTGATGCCAAGGAGGTGCTCCATTTGACTGATAATTAATCACTCAGTCTTTTATTGTCTTTAATGCATCAATGTCATTCAACAAAACCCGTTTGAATCTGCAATCCTTGTAATAACTATTTCTCCTGAAATAGTTGAACTCCTGAGATACTGAATCTGCCAGGGTATTCCCTACTTCTGGTATCTCACCCCCGTTGACCATTGGTAAAGGTCTTAACAATGACACTGATACAGCATTATAGGTGTCACCAATTTTCCACTTATGACCAGTACTTATTGCCCATCTGCCAATGATGATACAGGTACAAACCCATTTTAGAATCTGCTTCCTAGAATCACTCTCAGGTCAATTGTCTTACAAATTGTTATATCTATTTATTTCTCAGGATAAGGTTCAGAAATGTAGATGAAGTATGAGAGATTTCTTATGCAGTATAGTATGTTATTTATCTCAATATAACAAAGAAAGTTGGCTTAAAAAAATAACTGCTCTATTATATCTCACAATCCAGTGGGTTGGAAACATAGGCAGGGCTCAGCTGAGTGACTCTTCTTCTCCATAAGCAGTTGACTGTGGTCACTTGGGGTTGTGTTCACTTGGCAGCTGGGCTGGTCTGCAGGTCACTCACATATCTGATGTGTTGGGAGAGGTGGCTAGAAGGCAACATGTAACTGGACTCTTTTCTTCTTCTGTGACATTCCAGAACCTTCTTAAAGTTCTCAATCCTCTTAAAGATTAGTTCTAAACTGGCATAGTGTCCCTTCCACTGTAGGCTGTTCACCAAAGAAGTCACAGAAAAACCCAACTTCAAGAGAAAGAAACACAGAGCTTACCTTTTGGTGGGAGAAGTGTCAAAATATGTATGGCCATCTTCAATCTGCCACAAGGACCTTCAGAAACGATGCATATTAGGCAATGGAGGAAGCAGGGTTGGGCAGAGGGAGAAAATTAACCACAATGCAATTGCAACAGAGGCCTCAGTCAATCCCATGGGGTGTTCTGGAGTTGGAACAACTATATGAGGTTGTCCTGGATTGTAGCAAGGAAGATGAGTGTGTGTTTGGCTCCCATGGGTCAGTCATTTGATAGGGACTATCTCTGTGGAGGGGAGGCATGTAATTTTGGTTGCAGAAGCTCGTTTTGGCTCAGGGCAATTCCCAGAAAGAAATTCAGCTGTGAGCTAACAGCAGCCAGCACTCAGGTCAACTGAGCACCACTGCCTGGGTGGTGTGCCACAGCATCCATTATAAACACCAGGAAATACTCTGAGGCTGAAAACAACCTTATTATTGCCTAAAATGAGAAGATACATAAATCAATAGCATTGAAAATTAAAATACTGATATGAAAGAAAGAGTTGGGATAAATGTGGTGCATGTAGCTTAAAAAGATAAAGATTTAAAGAAGAGATAAACCGGGCTCGGTGGCTCAGTCTGTAATCCCAGCACTTTGAGAGGCCGAGGTGAGTGGATTGTCTGAGCCCGCGGGTTTGAGACCAGCCTGGGCAACGTGGCGAGACCTCGTCTCTACAATAAATAATAATAAAAAAATTAGCTGGTTGTGGTAGCATGAGCCTGTAGTTCAGGCTACTTGGAAGGCTGAGGTGGAAGGATCGTTGGAGCCCAGAAGGTCAACGCTAGGGTAGTCGTGAGCGTGCCATCCAGCCTGGGTGACGGAGTGACACTCCAACTCAAAAAAAAAAAAAAAAAGAAGAAGAAGAGATAATCCAGTAAAGTATAATCAGTGTCTCTGAAGGGAGAATCTGATCAGTGGGACAGAATATGATTTCTAAGGTATACAGCAGGAAGAAATGAGGAAATAAATTAGCTGGGGATGATAAGACCATCTAGTATGCAAGGCAATTGTGTTGTTGAACATAAAGGCATATTCTTTTTTTAACTGTTTCTTTTCAAAGGGAAAAAATGGAATTCTTCACTTCTAGTAAAATAGGTCTCCCATCTTCCTTTCGTATATCTTATAAAAGCAACAAGGCACATAAAAAAATACACCGCAATTTCCTTTCCCATTGAAACTGGAAAACACTTAAACTCCATGGTTTATTATTATTTTTTTAAGTGTAAGGACTGCTAAAAGTAGCTAAGATCGGTGCAGAAAATGAATGGACCAAAAGGCAGCATCAGTCACGCAGAAGTGGAATAGCAACGGGGTCCAGAAGCAGCAGATGTCAGGAAGGGCCAATGTGAAACAGGGCCGTGGGATCTGGAAAGAGCAAAACAAAAGCTGAAAAACCAAATGGGACAAACTGAGTGAACGAAACATATAGGAGAAAAAAATGAGTAAGTGGTGATAAATTTCAGAAATGTCGCAAAATTAGACTCCCTTAAGGAAACTCCTGCAATAGATGGACAAGAAAAAGTTAGTTCATTCCATAGTAAGAAATAAAATAAGAGCCGGGCTCGGTGGCTCAGCCTGTAATCCCGCGCCTTTGGGAGGCTGAGGTGAGTGGATTGCCTGAACCCGCGGGTTCGAGACCCGCCTGGGCAGGCGAGACCGCATCTCTACAATAAATCAAACAATCAGCCGGGCGTGGTAGCGCAAGCCTGTAATTCCAGCTACTCGGAAGGCTGAGGCGGAAGGATCGCCGGAGCCCAGCGGGTCGAGGCTGCAGTGGCTGGGAGCGGCCACTGCACTCCAGTCTGGGCGACAGAGTGGCACTCCAACTCAAAAAAAAAAAAAGAAATAAAATAAGAATTGGTTCAACATTGACACAAAAATGCTATAAGAAATATAGTAGGAAAGATGTCCCCAGAGAACACTTCACAAAATGAGAAGGAGCAGATGAACAATCTAAGTATTTTATCATGAACTAAAAAGTAAAAAAAGAAAAACCAAATAGTGAAATAAGCACTTCAGTGAAGAAAGACTCCAAAGTGAAAACATAAAATATTGGGGGAAACATGGTGAGAAAACAGGAGACAATGAAATGTATGTTGGCAGAATTCAGGAAAAAAAGTAGAAAGAACAAACAAAAATCACATAAATGAAGACAGAATCGGAAGGAGCACAAGCAACATATATACCGAGGATAACAGAGAAAGAGACCTGAGATATAAAATGAAAAAAGTTACCAAAATAGAGTTTAAATACATGGGAGTTAAAAAACAAAAAGAGCAAAGGGAATGGTTAGATACAGAAGAAACACAAAGGAGATCAAATATACGTAATTGGAGTTACCCAAGAAGAAAGCCAAAATAATAGAACAGAGTATAGAAACATATAATTCAAAAAAACATTCCTGCAATAAAAAAGCAATTCTACAATTCTGAAAAGACATATATGCCAGGGCAATTTGAACCAGAATGGTCAATACTGAGACACATCTTAATAAAGCCATTGATTCTTGAAGATAAAGAAAGAATCCTTTGCAAAGGTAGGTCAAATATCCAGCCACTTAGAAAAGAATTAAAAAAAAAAAAAATCAGAGCCAGGCTCGGTGGCTCAGCCTGTAATCCCGCGCCTTTGGGAGGCTGAGGTGAGTGAATTGCCTGAGCCTGCGGGTTCGAGACCTGCCTGGGCAGTGAGACCTCATCTCTACCATAAATCAAAAAAATCAGCTGGGCATGGCAGCGCATGCCTGTAATGCCGGCTACTGGGAAGGCTGAGGCGGAAGGATTGCCGGAGCCCAGCAGGTCGAGGCTGTGGTGGCCGAGAGTGGCCACTGCACTTTAGTCTGGGCGACAGAGTGAGACTCCAATTCAAAAAAAAAAAAAAAAAATCAGTCAGACCCAGGTCTGTTTCTCTGTTATCCTTTGTGTATATGTTGCCTTGTGCTCCTTCCAATTCTTTCTTCATTTATGTGATTTTTTTTGTTGTTCTTTGTACTTTTTTTCTGAATTCTGCTGGCATGCATTTCATTGTCTCCTGTTTTCTCACCATATGTTTTTTGGAATAGTACTCAGCGTCAGAAGACAATGGAGCAATACCCACATGATAGCCAAGGTAAAATGTGTAAGCCAATAATTATATGTTCAGCCAAGTTATGCTTCAAGAGAAAATTCAGCAGATAAATTGTTTTGCACATATCAGCACTCAGGGGTTATTGCTCATAAAAGTCCTTATTGAGGAAATTGCCTGCAGGTGAACCTTAATCAAACAGGAAGTAACTGGAAAGCCATGTGAAAGTCATGAAGTTTGAAAATATCTCATTGAGAACCAAGACTAAAGGAAATGCCGGGATGATGATTACAAATCAAATATAAATTCTGTGCACTCTAACAATGAAGAAAATGCTAACCACGGAAGAAGTGGGAAAAGGAAAAGAGAAAGAAGGTGGAAAGTAGAATAAGTATGTTGAGCACCACGTCTGAGATATCTAAGAGTCAAAGACTATCACTCCGAATTTTTTAAATTAGGTAATAGAAAAAGAAGTATGTTGGAGCATGCAGAGATATAGTGGCTTATCTGTTGTCAAATTGGTATTACTGCTACTATCTAAGTAAATATTCACAAAATGAAAAGGGAGAGATGAAAGATCAGATTGAATATGTTATCGTGAAGTAAAAAGTAAAAAAAAAAAAAAAATTATAATAATGAAATAAACACTTCAATGAAGGAAGACGCCAAAGTGAAACTGTTTCTCAGATTCCTCTTCACTCTATTTTATCTAGTTAGAATTGGCCATGGTGGTCTGCAGGATGGAAGGGAAGCAAAGGCCATGTCTTTGGAAGGCCATGGAGGTCAGCCATGGTAATGGTCAAATGTAATATACCTGGTAGACCTCAGCAAGTTCTTGTCCTCCTGCTCTGAGTCAAGGTGTCTCTTGAAGCCTGACCCGCTGACCAACACTGCTCAGCACTCACCACGAGGGTCATGGCTGTGTGCAGATAGAGGCAGCAGTGTCCACAGAAAAGGCCGTTACCTCTGGCCCCTCCATAAACTTCCCCAGCAAAGATCATATTTGTTGACACATGTGCATGTCTACAAATATGGATTTTCTCATCAGTTCAGGCTTTATACGAATGCCAGTGCTTCGGACAGTGTGGGGGGGACTTTATCTCATCCTCCGACTCCCAATTTCTAGACCTTCACTTTCCTTCCTCCTTCCACATTTGTGTAATTTCTAATTAGTTGCTAAGTTAAGCCTCTCACAGCCCTGATACTTAATAATGACTTGGGTTTATGACAGACACAAAAAGTGAAGGGTGAGCAAGATAATTTTATTGCCTAACAAAAATAAAGAAATGAAAAGGTAGGAGTGGTGATTTTAATATCAAAGGAATTCAGACCCCAAAGTCAAGGAAAGAAAGTAAATAAGAGAAAGAGGGCATTTCTTATGCTAAAGACTTCTATTTATAATTAAAACATACGTTATAAATATATATGCACACAATAGTACAATTGCAACTAAAGACGCCAATACTGACATTTTGGTTTATTTTTTATTTTAGTGACATCGCTTTCAATATTTTCCTTTGAAGAATGATGCTGAATTTGGATGACAAATATATAATTTTATGTTAAGAAAAGTAATCTATTACTAATTGTGTGATTTTTAAAAAATCCAAATGGTTGTTGAATTTTATCAAATGCCTCATTAGCGTATATGGAGGTAATAATATGATTTTTTTCCTTGGAATTATCACCATGATTATTACTGCTCCTTCTGTGTATTCCTGAAATAAATCCCACAGTGTCATAATTCTTTTAATGTGATGCTGTTTTATTAGTGTGAATATTTTGTTATGGAAATTTTCATTAATATTCATCAACAGAGTTGGTCAATATTTTGTTGTTGGTGGGGTTCTGGAATTTCTCTTAAGTGCTGGAATTAATTTTACTAAAAGCATCAGATTAAACAAAATATTAGATTGTCATCTAATCTTTAAAATGTTGAAACTGGTAGAATTTTTTGCCTTTTGGATGGATAAAGGAAGTTTTGTCATCTATGGAAATGGGTCATCTCACTCCTACGATTAATTTTATTAAATTTTACTTTCTTACAGAATTATCAATTTTATCCATAATTTCAAATTTATAATGGGAATCTAAAAGAAATATCATAGTAGACAAGTAGACTCCATTCAAGCTCAGGTTGAAGACCTTAAAATTTGAAGAAGCACAGATATCATGAATGTACGATTTTTCTGTAGCCAGTGTAATTCACAGAAGTAGAAGTTTAGAGAAAGTTTAAATTGGTGTAAGGTTTGAGAAGTTTGAATATGGAGTTAAAGACAAATTAATACATTTTTATTGAATACTCTGTTATCACTAAGAAAGACAATAGAAAAGAGAAGATATAAAATGTAGTTATTGCCTTGAAAGCACTTTAAAATTCATTGTAATGTCCTTCAAAACTTAATTTTTAAAACATTAGAATTAATTTTTCAAGGCTGTTACAGTTAATTGCTAAAGGAGTCCATTTATACTATTACCTTTACAGAATTTCAGAGGCTGAAGAGACAACTTAGGGCTGAGGTAGTCAGAAGTCTTAATAGAGGAAGCCAGAATTAAAATGGACAGGATTTCAGATATGGAGACAAGAACTAATATGTGTGACTTTTGAGTTGGTATGGGGGTAGCATATAAGAATGGCTCTATAAATATTTGTTGAAGAAGTGTGTGAATATTTGTTGAATATGTAGTGTTATATGAGCCAGGAGAGAAAGAGAATTTCAAGGAAGAAATGATTAAAAAGTCAAATGCCATAAATAGGTCGTGTAAAATGATTGCAAAACACTCACTGGATTTTCTCACTAGAGATTTCTGACCATGGAAAAAGCCATGGGTTACAACCACATGGGTGGTAATCAGATTTTACAATGGGTTACAACCAGATTTTAAGATTTTTTATACTGAGAAGGAAAGTAGATAGTGATCATGAATATAAATAAAGAATATTTTTGTTGTTCTTGTTATTTGTGAAGGTTGGGGAGACCGCACATTTGTAGACTGTAAGAAACGAATTAGATGAATAGAAATACTTAATGGCATGGAGTAGATATTGATTGACACCCTAAGAAGAAAGATAAACCTTAGGCGGGAGCAGGAAAAACTACTGTAGGGTAGAATTAAGAATGGAGATGGATGCAGTTAAATCTGCTGGTGGGATGCCAGAAAAATTAAAGAAATTTGCTAAAATAGTCTTATTTTCTTTTACAAATTGAGAAATGTGTACATTTGCTGAAGGAAAGAGAAGGTGATGTGGCAGTTTGTGAATGATGAAGTTTGAATTTGATGATTATAAAAAATGGGAGTGGACAGGTACCTTAGTTTTGGATCTGTCTGAAGACCTTAAACTTCCTTGGTGGCACAAATATGGATATACGATTCTTCGGTAGTAATGTTTATACAGTTAGGTAGAGTGAGCATGGGTGAAGGGTATGAAGTTTTCCAGTAAGTATAAGCAGCGGTTTTACACATTGGTTGAAACAATCAACCGTGTTGTCTATATTAAACAGGGGACAAAGAAAATCAAAGAAGTGCTGATAGGTTGGGATGAAAATAAGGGGTGCAGAAGCAAAATATTTTGTGAGATTGGATAAAAAGACAAGAGAGATACAAAGAAAGGGAGTATGGTAACAAAAAAAAATTGTCTGTTGGCTGCTCATGTGTCTTCTTTTGAGAAGTGTCTATTCAAGTCCTTTGCCCACTTTTTTTTTTATTTTGAGTTGACTTACAGCCACCGCAACCTAAACCTGCTGAGCTCAGGCAATCTTTCCATCTCAGCTTTCCAAGTAACTGGAACTACAGGCACATACCACCATGCCCTGATAATATTTTTGGTTTATTGTAGAGACGAAGTCTTGCCAAGTGGCCCAGGCTGGTCTTGAACTCCTGGGCTCAGGCAATCCTCTTGTCTCTGCCTCCCAAAGTGCTAAGATTACAGGTATGAGCCACTGTGCCTGGCCTTTTGCCCACTTTTTAATGGGGCTGTTTGTTTTTTTTTCCTTTTGGCATATTTGAGTTCCTTGTAGATCCTAGATGTTAGAACTTTGTCAGATATGGACCAAACTTTACCTGTATGATGACCACTTGTATACCTAATCCTAAATTGTACCCCACATCTTTAAAATAACATTTTAAAAAATGGTTGATTAATTCTCAAGATTTTAGAGGTTGATTCTTATAGAAGATAATAAGGTTTTTGGGAATAAGAAATTGAAATGGAATGGAAATGAAGGTCACTGAAACTGAGATCAACAACCTTCAGACAAAGCAACATGGTATAGACAGTCACAGATATCACATTCATCCTCTAAGCTGTGTGACTTTAGGAAAATTACTTTACTCCTGTGGACCTCAATTCCTTAATAAGTAGAATTAAAAGGTTATTATGATCATTTTTTTTAAAGCATGTATAAAGAGCACAGGAAAATCCTGGTATGGAAGAGTTGTGATATTACTATTCTATTGTTACTATTATGATTGTTTTTTAGCATTATTATTGTTAAATAGGTCAGAAGCATTAGGGTTATCAGATTTAGAATGCAGATAATTCAAGTGTGAACGTTGCCAATGAGTAGGAGTTAATAACAAGAAAACAACAAAAATGGGAATAAGTATTGTTTGGGATTATACCATTAATAGCTTGGAGCAAAAGAAATCTTATTTTATGCTTGGGGAACTAGAAATATGATTTAAATAATAATTTATAGCAAGAGAATTCTATCTCCTCTGCATTTGTGCCTGGAAAAAGAGTAGGATGCGGCTAGGCATGGTGGCTATTTGGGAAGCCGAGGTAAAAGAGGGTCGCTTGAGCCCAGGAATTTGAGGTCAGGCTGGGCAGCGAAGCGAGACCTCATCTCTACAGAAAAATGAAAAAATTTGGTGGACTTAGTGGCACATGCCTATAGTTTCAGCTACTTGGGAGGCTGAGGAGGAAGGATCGCCTGAGCACAGCAATTTGAGGCTGCAGTGAGCTGTGATCATGCCACTGCACTTCAGCCTGGGTAACAGAGTGAGAGACTCTGACTCAATAAAAAATAAATAAAAATAGAAAAAAAATTTGAAAAAATAAATAAAAAGAGTAAGATGAACTACCATTCTATGAAGAAATTGGAAATCTAGTGGAGAATGTTTAGAGTAGAGTGGAATTCCAGAAACAAACAAAAAATACAAAGGGCTACAGGAAAACAAAGCAGAGAGAGGATGGGTAAGCAGAGAAGAAAGAACAGTATAAATATGAAAATATGGGAAGAGAGAACAACTGAGAGCCTAGCAACTGGATGATAGCAAGGATAGAAGACACCGGTCAAGAGCATGGTACAATGGGCCAAGTGGCTGGATGCCACATGGACACCAAAGTAAAATCATGTACTTGTTGGTGCTGGCTGATTCTTCTCTGGGTGATGGAAACGGGGTTGCTAAGTCATGATCTTGCCACATATCAGTGAGTGAGACTGAGGGATTAGAATGTGGTAGGTAGTTTTATATTTTAAAATAAATATTAGGATAACTAAATGCAAAAAAAAATCAAAATTACATTTCACATATAAGTATGAATTTCTCAAACACATTTTATTTAATTACAATGATCTCAAAAGAAAAATCACTAAAACAGTGTAGAAACTTACATTTCACGATGACTCTTTACTTATTTTAGAGTTGGGAGTTCATGTGAGGATTTGCTACATAAGTAAATTTTGTGCAGGTGAGATTTGGGCTTCTAGCGAGGCCTCTGTCTGCTGGTAGTGGACGTGGTACCCAACCGGTGGTTGTGTAGAAACACAATTTTAGACAGAGTGAAATCTTTTCTGAGATTTAAATTGGCTGGCTAAATTATCTCACAGAACTTGATTTACATTTTTAACAGCACTGGTAATTCCAAAATCTTGGGCACATGAAAGTTGCGTTTTAATGCCAGAACAATATTTGAGTAACAATAAAAATCCTGCAAGCTTTTAAGGATGTGCCTTTTAGATAGTGTTTAGGCATTAATTAGAAATGTCACCCAGGTCTGACAGGTCTTCTGCATCAACCTTGAACATGCAGGCAGCAGCTGCACGGGCTCATAATAAAAACCCTGGCTTTGCTTTCCTGTAGCGCAGGGCATGGGTGACTGGCAGTTCCACAGGCATCCACTGGGAACAATAGATCGTCATCTGGATACCATAGCCACTTATTTAAATCTCAGTTTTTTTTATTCTCCTTAAAATTCCATATTTAAGAAATTCGTTAATAAGTGGAATGTGAGGTTTTTTTTAAAGCTTCTATGATGATATAAATAAAGGTTAGGAATGATTAAAGTATTCATTTGGATAATATACTGTAATGAAGTAGATGGTGGCATAACTAAATTAGATTAATAGTGTTATTTATAATCATTTATAGAGCATGAATTTAGTGCATGAATTGAAACCTCAAACTACTGAGTAATAGAAGCCCTCAAATTTGACAGATCAGTGTTTATCCTCAAAATTTGACAGCTCAGTGTTTTGCCCTCAAAATGGGATTTTTTTTTTATTTTTATTTTTTTTTTGGCCTAAGGCAGCAAGCATTTGATCTAGATTTCATATAAACTGGCATTTTCTGGGCTCCCTAGACCCACTTCATCCTGTACGTGTTACTGTTCTTTACTGCCACAGTTGAGAACAAAGAGAACTAGGTTCAAGCACAAAGTGACTTGATATTTGGCTCAAAAGCAGCAACTCCCAAACACTTACAAAACTTTCCTCAGGCCTTTTCAGAAGGTGTGAGACAGTTGGGTCAGTACAATGAGCATTTAGCCAACAAGGGATCGTTTTCTCCATTTTATAGACACCCTAGGACTCTTTCCCAGTAACAAAGCTCTTCTCATAAAAATCAACAAACAGTGCTGATTATCTTGTCTGAAACGAATGGTACAACCAGAAAAAGAAAAAAAGATCACACGCTGGGAAGAAAGAATCATTCAGTTCAGCGTTTCATAATTTTGTTTTGTTTGGTTTTATGGAACATCTATGCAACTTTCCAGAACTCTTTGCAAATATTTCAGATTAAGAAAGCAAGCAAGGTTTGTTTCCTGTCTTCACTTAATTCTTCTCTGGTCAACCCAACAACACACACCTTCAATAAACCTATACCTACTGCACCACACTGTACAGGCGTCACCATCACATAGCTCTCCTCACTGTGGCTCACTCTAACTTCATAGTGCACAGTGTGTTCAGGGAGTTCATAGTGTGTTCAGGGAAAGAACACAGAAGACTAAAGATCTCATGATTCCAAGGACTTCAAAAAGGTTTGCGAAAGTATTTTCAGATGCTAACTTCACCATCACTGTGGGACACCAGCATCTCTCACTGGGCTATGGCAATAGTTTCCTAATGCCTGGTCTTTTCTTTCCTGCAGTTTGACAGTAGCGAGAGTAAGCTTTTCAAACATGTCAGATCATGTCTCTAAATTCTCAGGGAGTCCCCATCTAACTCAGAGTAAAAGCCCGCTCTCTCACAGCCTGTAAGGCTGTACCCTAGGACAGAGCTCACCTCCTGCCTCTTCTCCCCCCTCCTCCCTTATCCTGCTCCATGCAACACCATCTGCCATGTCTTTTGAGGTGTTTGCTGCTCCTTCCATGGGGGCACACACTTAACCCTACCTTCAGGGGTGCGTCCTGCTTGCTACTTCACTTCCATCAGATCTTCTCTCTGGCAACACCTTTGCGACGAGCTGTTTTTGGAGCCCCTTATTTCCATTTGCAGTCTCTTACTGTGGAATTTTTATCCAGTTTAACTTTCTTCCACAGCAAGTGTCATCTTCTAATAGGCATCCAATTTACACACAGTGTTTATTTTCTGCCTCTCCCCACTACAATGAAAGCTCCATCAGGAAAAATGTTTTGTCTGTTTATTGCTATATCTTCAACATCTAGAATGGTGCCTGCCATATAGATTGTGTCTAATAAATACCTGTAAAAATTTGTTGGAACTCAGAGGCCCATTTGCAGGTTTATAGACATCAGGAATTTCTTATATAGCAGGAAAATTCTTAGAGAGGTAGTAAGCAATTATTACTTGTTTACATTTTTATGCTTTCCATAAAATTAACATGATTTTGATAAGAATAATGAGATTTAGGTTAGGCATGAAGGTATGCATTTATGTTTGCTTTAATCTTAAAAATTAGAATGAGATATTCCAAATATACAGAGAAGGAATAAAGGTAATAAATGACTGCAAGCTCAACATTAAATTATCAACATTAAATTCTATCAGACTCTGAAAATTTTGCTATATTTATTTTAAAAAGATATTACAGATACAGCTGAAACTTCTTTAGTTTCTATTAATCCTATTTCTCTCTTCCCACATTTCTAAGTTATGTGTTATCTTGAATTTGGTAGCTGGATTTTGCCTGAGTTTGTATACATAAAAACATATAAATGGATCCATATTCTGTTAAACCTTTGAAATTGTTTAACGGTAGGCCTCTGAAGGAAAGGGGGACCACAAACGTAACAGCTCAGATACAACTTGAGAAAAATTTATCATAAGAAAACAACAAAGAAGAATTTTCAATTCAACATATATTATTTATATGATGCCAAGTTTCATACACTTGATATCATAATTTGTTTTATTCTTAACTTGCTTTTTTCTTATCGTTATGTTGACGAAATAGTTTATCTGCTAATAGTTATAGCTCTATTTGACTTATTTAACTAAATTTTATTTTACATATAGTCTACCAAAATGAAAATATTTAATTAAGTTTTTAAAACTGAAATAGATTTTAAAAACTATATTTTTTTGTTAGTAGTGGACTACCTTTGCCAAATCTCATGCATTTCTTCTTCTAGTGAGGGCTTAAAAGTTTTAAAATATTGTAGTTTTTATTTATTTGTTTTCTTTTTTAATGACAGAACTTTCATTTTGCCCACACATTTCGTGGTAGTTTGCCTGATGTAAAATGCTTAGTGTATGATATTTTTCTTGATACTTTGTGTTCCACCCAACTAGTCATTTTTTTTTTTTTTTTTGTGGGAAACAACTTTTCTCTCTGATAACCTTATATTTTCTCTTTCACTTTGATCATCTGCAGTTTTATTGCAGCATTCATTAGTTTACAGTCAATTCCATTTAATGTGCATAGTAATTAAATTCTGTTATAATCTGATGATTTGGGTTTTTTGAAAATATTTTAATCATTATTTCTTAAAAATACAATAGTTTTTTCATTAGCTTTATCCATTATCATTAAACATTTTACATTTTCTTAGTTTATGCTACAATTTTTATAGTTGCTCTTTGTTTCTCTATGTTAAAAATTAAGTTGCTCAGCCTGTAATCTCGCGCCTGTAATCTTGCGCCTTGGGAGGCTGAGGTGAGTGGATTGCCTAAGCCCGTGGGTTCGAGACCTGCCTGGGCAACTTGGCGAGACCTCATCTCCACAATAAATCAAAAATTAGCTGGGCGTAGTAGCGTGCGCCTGTAGTTCCAGCTACTTGGAAGACTGAGGCGGAGGGATCGCCAGAGCCCAGCAGGTCAAGGCTGCGGTGGCCGGGAGCGCCCACTGCACTCCAGTCTGGGTGACAGAGTGAGATGAGATTCCAACTAAAAAAAAAAAAAAAAAATTAAGTAATATTTTTAGACTAATTTTTAAATTAAATTGACTTTTGATTATACAAAAATTATACTAAATGTTGAGCTTTTTCTAGAAAATATAGCTTTCATTTTAAATACTTCTTTTGGTTCTTTTTCATATTCACCACTTTGTTTTATATATGCTGCTTTTAAAATTTTATTGTTAATAGACGTTATTTTTCACTTATTTATCTGATCAATCTAGACATGTTTTTCAGAAGTCTTCTCTGGAGTGTTCCACAAGATTCTTTTCATCTGGAGTGGGTTTATATTTTGACTGCTAACTTTCTTGGCCACTTTTTTTTGCATTTAATTTTTTGATATCTAATGGAATTTTGATATTTTGGTTTGTTGATCCATGTGGAGTGGAAGGGTTTTAGTTTCAGCTTTGTTTTGTTTTAACTTTCCTCTGTTTCTCTCCTTAGAAAAGATTTTGGGCTTTTGTATTTTTCTGCACTTGTCTTTTGGGACCTCACTCAAATATCATCTTGTGTAATGTTGTTTGAGTCTCCTCCCTTATTGCAATATGGAGGAATACTAAGATATGGTCATATAAAAAGTGGGTAGTTAATTCAATTTCTGGGTCATGAGTGTGAGTCTTTTTGTCTGACCACCCTGGATATAAAGATTCCTTTGAAAATGTATCCCAAGGTAGCGTGTCTGGGTCTTTTATTAAAAAAAAAATTGTTTTAAAGATGTGCAGTATAATTTAGGGTTAGGTATACAAATGGTCATTGTACAGGTAAACTTTGGGTCTCCCTTTGGTCCCCACTTCACCTGGTTTGAGATCAGGTACCCTTATTGATGGAGTGTGCCTCTCTCCCTGCCCCAGCGGTTTCCTACTACCTCCAATCCCTTTATTATAGTATTATGATAATTGTTCAGGGTCCACTTACGAGTGAGAACATGTGGTACTCAGTTCTTTGTTTCTGTGATAGATCACTGAGTTATAGACTCTAAGTGCATCCAAATTGATGCAAAGTTCATAATTTTGTCCTTTATGTCTGTGTAATATTCCATCGTGTATATATACCACTTTTTAAAAATTCCAGTCCCTTTTTTTTTTAAGCCTTTTTGCATGACTAGGAAGTCTTATAGTAACTTTTGACTCAAACAGTCATTTTGGCTCTTGTCTTTCACTTTTTTATGGAGCATTTTAATCTTTATGCCACATAATTATCAACCTACTGGGCAACGTCACCTGCTTCCTATCTTGAAGCCTGCTGGGCCTGTGATTTTCTCCTGAGTTACCACTTTGTGTTTTTATTTCAGACTCGTGTTTTATTGCGTTTCTTCTTCTGCTGTTGATTGCCATCGTTCTGTGTTTGGAGTAGCAACAGCATATCTAAGCATGCACATAACACTTTGCCCAGAATTATCCATTAAATATAATTCAAAATGAGTCAAAAGACATCATAGGAAAGAATGAAAACAAAGATATTATCTTACTTCCCAAAGTGTAAAAACTATTCTGGAATAGCTTAAAGAATAAATAAGCTTCTGTGTAAAGAAAATCCATTGACACTTTTTCTTGAATATTCTGTTCTTCTAATCATCATAGATTTTTCAGTTGCCCCACCAAAAGACCAGAAAGGGCTTATTTCTGGAGCTTTTTATTAAAGTGGCTATAGAAAGATGAGGAAAGAAGTAAGGTAGAACTGTCAGTAGACATTTTTGAATTTTTTTTCATCTAATTTATTTGAGATGACTTTAAGTATTGGGACAGACTCAGTGTGAACCCTCAAAATATTTCACTTGGTTTGTACAAAGGAGACTGAAATATATATTGATTTTGAAACAAAATATTGGTCATTCTTCAGAGACATTCCAAAACTCCCACAAGAGTTAGCTCTTAGGAAATCAAGCCACTGTGGTCAGGAGCCAGTCTATTGTTTAACTGATTCCGTATTTCTGTGGAGTTGTGGCTTCGTCAAATGGTGCAAATAGGTAATGCCACTTGTCAATTAAATACAAATTTAGTGAAATGATGTAGAATATAAAATGGAAAACCACATGGTCAAAATTGAAAAGGCCAGCTGTGAGACTCTAGTGACCCCAAATATGTTTTAAAGTGAATTTTTAAAATAAAGGCTTTCGGAACAGAATGATTTTGAAAAGATAAGTGTGACCTTATTTTATGAAGGAAATAAAGAAGAATTTTTCTAAAGTTGCATTTGTTCACTGACCACCCCATAACTCACAATATCATATAATTCTAGAGAGGCTAATGTTTATTGAGTATTTAATACTAAGTACTGCTAATGCCGTTCATGTATTATCTTAGTTAATCTTCTAAACTATCCAGTGAGGTAGGGATGATATTTACTGAAATAGAGAAAACTGAGAGTTAGAAAGGATGGTTTACTCACCTATGAGTATACACAGTTTGTGTATTGTAGATGCTGCTTTAGCTCAGTTTTGTCTGAGCTTAATCATTATTTTAAATTGTGTTCCAATAGCTCAATATATTTATCAGAATAGATAAAAGAACAAAGTGGCGATATAAAGTATTTTGTCATTCAGAGATTTGGACCAGATTATAGAATAAAACTAGAAAGGAGGACGTTTTCAAATACTGATGGAAACACATCAAAACAATAGAGGGGTCTACCTGAAGGAGCTTCCACAAACCAAACATAGGATAATCTGAGAATCAAGAATTATAATTGCATCAGTGGATTAAAACACAAGAAAAAACCATTATGTTGGATCCATTGTGTTGCTAAAAAATGGAGGAGGTGAGAAATAAAACTTCTTCCCATAGAAGAAGGCCTTTTCATAAATGTATAAGAAATGACAGAAATAGAAAATGACCACTTGCAAATATCACTGCAATGATTGATTCAGGTAAAAGTTATCAATGAATATTAAAATATTGGGTTAAAGATGTTGTTGGGAACTAGTATTACTCCACAGATAAATGTTTAATTATAAAGAGAAAAGCATCCTTTGCAATGAATACATCTGATGGAAATGATCTTAACCAAATATTCAAAATACTAACAATGGGAATATATAATAATTTGTACTTTCTTGATATAACACAAGTAAGTGTATAACATCTATTGTGAATATTTTTGACAAAAATGTTTTATTTTATTTTTTGAGTCACAGCCTCACTCTATCACCCAAACTGGAATGCAGTCACATGATCACTGCTACTGCAGCCTCTACCTGCTGGGCTCAGGCAATCCTTCTGCTTCAGCCTTCCAAGTAGATGGACTACAGGTGTGTGCCACCATGCCCAGCTAATTTTTTTATTGACTGTAGAGATGGGAAGTCTTGCCAAGTTTCCCAGGCTGGTCTTGAACCCCTGGAAAAAATGTTTAATGTGTACATAATCATGAATAAACAATTTGACAATTCTAGAATGTGAGATGTTCTATTAAACAATTTGTCAGGCTAAAAAACAAGGTCAGTGTCATGAAAAACAAAAGAAGACCAAGGAGTAGTAGTAGGAGGAGAGATTTAGGAAGGAGGAGAAAAAGAAGAAAAAAAGCTGACAAACAGTTGTAGGAGAGTAAAGAGATTTGCTAACTTAAATGCAGTGTGATATTTGATTAGATCCAAGATTAAAATGACCATAAAGACATTATTGGGACAATGGGAAAATTTGAATGTGAACTATACTAGATATTACACAATTAATGCTACGTATCTTGAGTGTGGTGATGGTATTATTAATATGCTGAAAATTGTTTCATTCTTAATGGATACGTGCTGAAATATTTAAGGTAAACTGTCATGATATCTGCATCTTACTTTTAGCTGGTTCAAAAATAGGTGCATCTAAGAAAAGGTGAGTGTTGATTATACTGTTTTATTCAACACTTTTGTGGAAAATGAAAACTTCATTTATTTGTATAATTGATTTTATCAACTTATTTGACTGCCTTAATGATGTAATATAATAATAGCTGAGGATATGTAGTGAAAAACTCTAATTAGTAGAAACTCCTCTCCATTCAGTGGTTTTACTTTCTTTTGACAATTTGTTTTGTCCTTGTTCTATTTTTTTCTCTCTCTTTTCTTTTTTCTTTTTTTTTGTCCCTAAGGAAGAATTATAGACATACTCACTGTCTCAAGGCATCATAATTCTGGGCTGTCACCATTTCTCTGATGACTATGGAAATTTTTTCTCTACCTTCCTAGTCAAATTTGGCTGATGCAAGGCAATGTTAAAACTTTGACATTTGAACTTGGCAAAAATAGAATTCTCTTAAATATATACTTAGAAATAACAGACAGAAACTCTATGGTTTCCTAGGTTATTCAAGAGGTGGGGCATTTATCATTTAACAGTTTCGTTTTTAAAAAGTCACAATAAACTGTTGAAAAAGTTCCATTTAGGTAAGCACACATATTTATTAGAACACACTTATGTTTCATTCTGGCTTAATTTTCCTATGTTTCCTGCTTAAAAACGTATGCTAATGCAAGAGTTCTACTACTTATTGAATGTCTATTTTTTTTTTTTTTTTTTTTTTTGAGTTGG
>NW_007255558.1:606822-623646 GCF_000164805.1 Carlito syrichta
CAGTGGCCGCTCCCGGCCACCGGCAGCCCTCGACATGCTGGGCTCCGGCGATCCTTCCGCCTCAGCCTTCTGAGTAGCCAGAATTACAGGCATGCACTACCACGCCCAGCTGATTTTTTGATTTTATTGTAGAGATGAGGTCTTGCTGCCCAGGCGGGTCTCGAACCCACGGGCTCAGGCAATCCTGAATGTCTATTATATGGCAAACACTTGAAAGAACTTTATATATTATCAATCATCTAAAAATTTTCTACTCAATTTAGTTAATTCCACACTTTAAAAATGAAAAGAAAACAACTCAGAAATGTTAAGGGTCTTGCCCAGGGCCCAGCCACTAGCTCAGTGTTTAAGTTAAGTTTCCAGTTAGATCTGTCTTGCTCCAAAGCCCTTTCCTGATCTGCTACCACAGACTTTGTCCTTAATGGAAGGTATCGGTTCATATGCTCTTTAATGCACGATTGGCAAAAGTAAAAGTCAGATGTTCATTTGTCTGTACAGACATTCACGACCTAATATCTGGTGACATCAGACAAATAAAAAGATGAATCTTTATTGTTTATTCAAATATTTTGCTCTTTTTTCAAGGTGAATAACTGGACAAATAAGACATGGCTTTTTCCTTTCATGAAACTTTCAAACAGAGCATGCAATTTTTTAAAAGTTCAAAAACAATCATAGCAGAGATGGCTTCTTGACAAATGCACTTCGTGTTTTCTCTTTCTATTATACAGAACGGTCCCTGGAAAATAAATGGTTGTCTAGCCAAAGACTCATGTCTCAGGCTGTTTTATGTCAAGGCATTGTCAAGCGTTCTCACTGATAAGAAGGAAACAAAATGGATGTGTTTTACTTCCAAGACATAGGCTTTAAAAAGTCAGATGCTTTTCCATATTCTATACATTTGCCTCTACTGAAGTGTAGATGGTGCAGCCACAAGGTTTGAAATGAGTCTAGGGTCATGAGTCACTATGTGGAAGAAAACTACCACAAATTAGGAACACCTGTCTCCATTTGTTACATGAGTGAAAAATATACTTTTTATTTAAAGTGTTGAGATGTTAGTGTTCAATACAAGAATTAGTGTTGTCCCAAATAATACAGAGGTACCTTGCATTTGAGTCCTATTATAACAAAAACATAAAATATATGACATTGATTTAACATGTTGTATTACACAAGGAGAAAACAGGTGTTGGAGATGACAAATATGGAGACAGTTATATGGACTCAAAACTTTGACAGATTGCTTCCTGTTCTAACTACCAAGGCAAATTAATTACCCACAAAGCCTGCAGAGTTTAGGGAAGAGATTAGAAAAATCCAGAAAGTTATTGTGTACTGATTGTTATTTGCTATATGTAACAAGGTACTAGGAAAAAAGATGAGCTCAAACAAGTATTAACTGGTTTAAAAGAAGAAATGAAAGAGAATCAAGGAAATTCTGGAATTTTGACCTCATAGAATTGGAAAAACCATCTGTACTTTAAACTCCAAACAACTGAAAATAAACTTGAAAGCAATGTGTTGCTATAAAAGTCTGTTAAAATGTCTCAGTTAAACAAAAAGTTTCAGACCTGTGGTAGAGATCAGATTTAGTCTAAGCCTGTTGTTTCAGATGCCTAAAGTTGGTAGCTATAATAAAGTTTAAAAAAGGCATTTAGTTGAAAAAGCAAGGAAAAAAGTCAACTTGGGAGCAATGTCCAAGAAATATTTTTGGTGAGATTACTGACAAATGACAATGTCTGCAAGCAAATTGATTAGAAGTCTACCAAGCTTTGTCATTGTATTTCTAGAAAAACTATGAATCTGAAACGACAAAGGCTTTAACTGTTTGAGATTTTGCCAAAGAACTAATGGATGGGTAAGAACTACTCAGAATGCTTAGTTAAGGCTCAGGTTGAACAATGGATAAGGGAATTCCTTCCATAAAGCGAGGTATCCATGGGGGCATGGCAGAGGTCCCAAGGAAAGGCTCTTTGCGATTCTAGACCAGAAGAATTCCATTATTTTTATGAATCACTCATAATTAGGTGTTCCCACTTTTTCTTTCCAAAAGAAAGATTTTAATCTAAGGATCTTGCCTCTGCTTCACAACTGTATTTTGGGTATGAAGCAGGAGACATATAACTTGTCTCCTTTTTAATTTATAATTTGGTGGGTCATAATGAGTAAGATTTGAACAGATGGGTAGGACTCTGCATGAGATTTTGGAGTCTGAGCTAGATAAGATAGTTGGATTCATCTCCCTCAAGAAGAACTGTGACCTTCACAGTTCTTGAGGGATTCATCTCCCTCAAGAAGAACTGTGGGAAAAAGGTGTAAGAGAGTCAGAATGTGACAAAATTGCCAGTTATTCTCCAAATTCTGTGTCCAACTTTTCATGAAATGGCACTGTCACTGGAAGGAACTTTTTTCATACATCCGTATCAACATTAGAAATTGTCAGTTTTCCCAATACTTGTCAATCTGATGAATGACATATTATTATTATTATCTTACAACCTGCTGTTCTGATAGTGAACTAGTGCACATAACAATAAGTTTACTGGTCATTTTCATAGCTATTTTCTGTGAATTGCCTGGTTATATACCAGATACCATTTACGTGCCACTTCCTATTCACTTTATCTAACATATCCTAAGTCCGTGGACACTTGCTCTGCACCAGTCACAATTTGAATGACCTGTATGAGAACTACCTGTTTCATGTATGAGTATGATGTGACAGTTCCTCAACTTATGCCTGTTTCACATGCCCCTTAGCTCCTCCTTCATGAGATCCATGTAGAAACATGCATGTATAAGTCAGTAGTCAGGGAAAATTAAACTCCTCTGAGATTAAACTTTTACTAAGGTCAGACAGAGCAATAACTACCAGAAGTGAACCTAGAACACAGAGTCTTTGAACGGAATTTTGGAATTAGGTTTTTAAAGGAACCCCAAGGCAGGTAGCAAGTAGAGTAACTATAATCCTTGAGACACACACACACACACACACACACACACACACACACACTATACATACATACACATTAGATAGATAGATTAGATAGATAGATATAAATAGATAATTGATAGATGATAGAAGATAAACAGATATATGATAGATAAATGGATTTTAGATAATATGTAGACAAATGATAGCTCATAGATAATAGATATAAATAGACAGATAGATAGATAGATACATAGATATAGATAGATACTATGTAAAAGATAAGGTCTAGATCTAATAGTAAAAGTGTCAGAGCTACAAAACTGATTAAATATGCAGCTTCAAAAGTCCCTTCTGTAAAGTCGGACACTGCTAAGATAAGGGAAGAGACCCTGAGACCTTGGATGGGGGTATTTGAATGAATGGGCCTGAGAATATTGAACATACAAAATTCCCTGAAACATCTAGATTAGTAGAAGTATCACCCTCCCACTTGCCAGAAAGAAAAAGAAAAAAGAAAAAACAAAACAAAACAACCTTACTCTTTCCTTGCCTGAAAGCAGGGGCTTTGTAAGATGAAGTTTACATCTCCCAATCCTTATTTTCCCAAGTTCAGTTCTCATAATCTGAATAAGGAAGTGTAGTCCCAGCTCCAAAAGAATAACTTAAGCACCAAAAAGTTGAAGGAATTAGTGAACATATGCCAGTGAGGATAAAGGGAAATATGTGGGGAAAAATATTGAGGAGGCTGAACCAAGGGAGTGGAGGCTGGACAAAGGAGAATTTATTGACATTGGGATACTCACCAGTGATTCAGACTTCAATGTTTTGGCAGGAATACTTTGGTTAGTCACAATTCTGTATTGAGGCTCTCATTGGTTACTCTTTGCCCTGCTCTTCAGTATCTTGCCATTCTTTTCAGCTGTACTTTTCAAGTACTCTACTTAAAGAGCTTTTTGCCATATGATAGAGGTTATTTGGGTACTGAGTTTACTCTTTGAAAGGGTATGAGAACATGTAATATCTCCAAAATATATCAGAAGAGATCTTTCCAGTATTACTTCTAAGGCCTTAACATCAATTATCTTAGGGCTAGAAGTAGACACAAAATGTACTCAAATTCAACTAAACATCATTTAAATACATCTAAAAAAAATTGAATCTGGCAGATAGAATTTGAAAAGGAATCATGTTAGAGCCAAGCAATAAGCAGCACACCCAATCAAGGAGTGAAACAGACTAGTGGGCCTTGAGATTCAAATTACACAGAGGTGATGCATTTATAACATAAAGCGTGAGTGTTTGTTAAGTAATTTAAATAGTTAAAAATAGAATGCATTGGGTTTATAAATGCATTGCATTTGTTTATGAAGGTTTCATTAACAAGGTTTGTCAATGAATGATGTCAAGGTTTTCTTTTGATGAATCCATTGTGATCTTGAACATGACATTAAAATTTGCCAGATTAATAAGATCGTTAAGTTGGTCTTTGTATGAGCTTTCGGCTTTTAGTATAAAAAACGACCACACATTTAGTGGCTTCATTAACACAAATGTATCCTCTTACAAATCCCGAGTTCAGAATTCTGAAATGGATCTTAGAGGCTAAAATCAAGGTGTTGGCAGGGCTTCATTCTTTTTGCAGGCCCTAGGGGACAACTCATTCCCTTGACCTTCCCAGCATCTAGAGGTCTTGTAGCAATGAGGCTTGTAATACCTGCCTCCATGTTTCAGTCAACAGTGTAGTATCTTCAAATCTCAATCTTTGACAGCAACCCTATTCTGTTATCATATTTCCTTCTTTTCCTCTAATTTCTTTGCCTCCCTCTTATAAGGACTCTGTGATTTCTCTGGTCCCAACCCATGAACCAGGAGAATCTTTCCATGTTAAGATCTTCTATTTAATCACACCTGCGAAGTCCCTTTTGACGTGCAATATAACATACTCACAGGTCATGAAGATTAGAATGTGTATATCTTCAGGAAGAGATAATTGAGCCTATCACAACCTTAAACGAATGAGGGGGTAAATTTTTTTGAATATATACTATTTTTTTTTTTTTTTGAGTTGGAGTCTCACTCTGTCGCCCAGACTGGAGTGCAGTGGCCGCTCCCGGCCACCGCAGCCTCGACCTGCTGGGCTCCGGTGATCCTTCCTCCTCAGCCTTCCAAGTAGCCGGAGTTACAGGCGTGTACTACCACGCCCGGCTGATTTTTTGATTTATTGTAGAGATGAGGTCTTGCTGCCCAGGCGGGTCTCGAACCCGCGGGCTCAGGCAATCCACTCACCTCAGCCTCCCAAAGGCGTGGGATTACAGGCTGAGCCACCGAGCCCGGCTTGAATATATACTATTAATACATTTAATATTATTTTACTAACTCACTTAACTTCAAATTTTCTTTCTGTGCACAAAAGGAATTCTTAAGACTATCATAAAATTTTACCTTGATAGTGGTCCTTAATTCACAAGACCAATTTCTTTTTACCTGACTATCTATTATTATTTTCTTTTGCTGGTGCAAGCTGTTTATAGTAAGCTTTAGAGTCCCTTATTTTCTGAGTTCTGTGGTAACTGAAGTACAGAATCATCTTATTCAGTACTTCATAATGAGTGAACAATTACTCTTGATGTTCACTGATCTTGCCAAAAAATGTCTCTTATAATAAGTTTCTAAACCCTTGTCACCACTGAGTTTAATTTCATATTTTTATTTTTAACTTTTGACCTCAGTTTTTGGTGAATCTCATAGCATTACCTCATTTTTAAGGATAAGCAGGGTATAATAAACAAAAGCAGAACATTTTGTAAAAATTTGTAAAAAGACTCTGCGTGTGAGTTCTTCTAAAAACAGAGAACTTAACCTCTTATATATGTTAAAAGTGGAAAAGTATTAGGATGGTTAATTCTGTGTGACAATTTGACCGGACCTCTGGATGACCAAATATCTGATTAAATATGATTTGGAGTTGTGTCTGTGAGGATGTTTTTAGAAGAGACTGGCATCTGAATTGGTGAATTTAGCAAAGCAGATGATCTTTCCCAAATGTGAATGGGCAACATCCAATTTGTTGAGTAGAACAAAACATAAAAAGCAGAAAGAGGTTGAGCTCACCTCTGCCTGGCAGAGGTGGAACATCAGTTTTCTTCTGCCCTTGGCACTCCTTCAGACTCAAAATGAAATCCACACCATCATCTTTCCAGCTATCAGGGCTTGGGTCTCCACCATACTTTTTTCCTCCAGCTTGTGGATGGCAGATAATAAGATGTCAACATCCACAACCATGCCAGCCAATTCCTTACAGTAGATCTCTTTATAGAGAGATCACTATACAGGAACACTATAAGTAGAGACCATTTATTCTCTATCAAAATACAATAACTTTAGCCTTTCTAGGGCACAATCAAGAACTTAAAGTGTCTATAATTTATAGATATTAATTATTAATATACATGTACACATATTGACATGCATGTGCATATATTAACACACATCACACACACTGACACACATATATGCACATATGCATGCACCATTTATGTGCATATATGCATATATCAATATATATGTGTAAGCATATATCAACGTGAGTGCCTATATTAACATATGCATGCATATGCATGTATTAGCACATGTGTATATATACATATGTTGACTCGTATACAAATACCAAGGGTGCCAAAAACTGTATACATATGTTAAGAGATGCTATTATATCTACTTATTGTTTTTAGTTTGTCATAATCAGAAGTGTCTAGATGCTGATGGTGACCACTTTGAACACCTCTTGTCATTGCAGAAGTCAAACGTAACTTGTATTCATCTTCAATTTTAATACAGTTTTTTCTTTTGTTAAAATGTGTATTCTTTTTTGGCACCTTGTGTACATGTAAAAAATGACTTATTGATTTTGTTTCTCTGGAAAACCCTGACTAAAGCAAGTATACAAAGCAAAAGAGAGTTAGGACTTACTTCTGCAATCTTATTTGAGGCATTCCTATTTTTGTATTCCCTTGATTTTCCTGTTGTTGCTGTTTGTTTGGTTAGTTGTTTTTTTTTGCTTTCATTATCTAAAACTAATTTTGCCAATTGACAGCCCCAAATTCAAATCTATTCCTTTTAAAATTCTACTTATTTATTTTGATAAGGGATCAGACCAATATATTACTTCACAAATTTGTAAATTTCACATTAACAATTTGGAGTTCCATGTTATTTTGATAAACTTAAATTTGACAGTACATCATGTGAAACTGAACAATTTCTGGTTTTTTTGGAGGAGCAGGGCCACTGCCCAGTTTAACATAGCCCGTACCCTTCCCTAACTAGTTTACAGTGGTCTGATTTCACCCATTTTTTTCAGTTAGTTTAGTTCTTGTGGGCACTTAAAGGTAGGATTCATGCTTTGTTTACTTTTATCTTCAGTCATTATTTGGAATTTCAGCCATCTATTTTAGAGTAACGCCAATAGTTGTCCTTAAGCTTATCAAATGGCTACTTGAATATGTATTTCTCTATTAAAATACAATAAATTTAGCCTTTTTCAGACACAATAAGAATTTCAAGTCTCATCTTCCCCGCAAGACACTTCACTCTGCTATATTATGGTGAGATCACAGAGACAGTCACTATGATAACTGTCTGATTGGTCTTCCTGACACCTTTCAGGCTGTTCCTTATACAACTGCAAAGAGATCCTTTTCAAAGCTAATTTAGATATTAGTCCCCTGCTTGAAAACTCCCCATTGGTTTTCCAGTTGCCATACAATAAAGTTCAAAGTCCTTCCAATGTGACTAAATTGCCCAATGCTATGTGAACCCTGATTTTGCCAAGGCAGACATCCATCCCTCTCCTGCTCACTGCATTTCATCACAGCTGCCTTCCCACTTTTCTTGGAGCCATGTCAAGGTCTCTTCCACCTCAGATACTTGGAACTTTCTAAAAATCTCTTCTCTAGGATTTTTGCAAGGCTCATTCCCTCATTTTGGTCAGGTCCCTGCTCCTTAGTAAGGCCTCCTTGAGCCTACCTACCTGTTTACAATGGCCGTCCCGCTGTATTTCCTGACCCTCTTCTATTTTTCTCAAAGTACTGATCACAATGTAACACTCTTTTAGCTCTTTAACATGTCTCATCGGACAGAATGTAGCTGCAGCAAGGCAGGACACAGTCTTCTTTGTTTATTCTTATTTCCCCTGAATACTGAAGAGTATCTGCACATAGTAGGTGTTCAGCAAATTTGTTGAAGGCTGTGTGGTTTTGCATTCAATACTTTAAGTAGTCTCAGTGCTCATCACTAGTACTTTTATTTTGGTTTATATTTTTATCACTTGAATTGTATCAGTGATTCCTCTTTTTTCCCCAGAATACTTGGCTGCAATATTTTCCAAGTCCTTATAACCCAGGAATGTCTTCTGTTGCTTTCATATTAGAACAATAAATTGGTTGATGTGGAATTTTCGGGTCACAAACTTTTTCCATTAAAATTCTGTATTCCTTCTGGGTTGTCCTCTGGCATTGAGTTATATAGAAGAGAAATTTCAAGACAGTCAATTTTTGTTCTTTCATAGGTAAGTGTTTTTTTTTTCACTCTGCCTGAGTGCTAATGCTAGATTTTGAATCTTTTCGTTTCTTTTGACTTTTGTTTTCTTGGTTTATGAGGCTAGTTAGTTTGATTATAAGCTTGAATAATATTTCAGATCAGGAAGAATTTTTTTCTATTTATTATTTTGTTATTGCTTGATTTCTTGCCAGGGTGGAATATGCTCATATTTCTCATGCTTAGTCCTCTACAGTATCTTTTATTTTATAGTTTATTTATTTTTATATTTCAAATGGAGAAAACTACTGATTCAGTTTTTACAGTACCAATTCTGCTTTTTTGTCTCCATGTGAACATTGATTTCACTATTAATTTTAGAATTTTCTTGACTCTTTTATTATTTTAGTCCATTCCACTTTCATTTTTTGTTTAATTTTTTTTTCTTTATAGATTCCAGTATCTCTCTCAGAGACATATCTATTGCATATTTTTCAGTGGACTGAATAGATATTATTTAGAATATTTATTTTCTATAGGTTATTATTTTCAGAAATATATATTTCTTTGGAGTGTTTAGAACAATGTCACTTTTCTGTGTGCTACAAAACTTTTACATTTTTTTGTTTTGTTTTTTCCAACTCAGATTTGGATAGAGAAACATACATCTAGAGAGAGAGAGTCTAGGATTTGCTCAGTGTGTGACCTCTCACCATGTCTTCATTCTAGAAGTTGTTTTTTTCTTTCTTTCAGAACTCCAGGTGGAGGACAAGCGACAGTCATACATCCCACTACAATTACTAGTTCATATTATGAATTTTTCTAAACGAAGAGTTCTTCTACACTGAAAGTTTCTTCTTTCCTTTGCTAACTGTTGAATTCCTTCCCTGCATTATCTCATCAGATGAAAGGTATTCTTCTTACTGGTGTAGCATTTAAAGACTGCAATCCATACAGATTTGTCCTGATACAAACATCTTTTCTTAGTTTTTCTCATTTAAGTGACAATTGCTACAGACATCAGCCTGAGTTATCTTTATCTCACACTCAGTTTTCCTCTTTGTTTATTTTGCCAAAGTTCCTTTGGCCCTCTTTCTGTGTCTTTACCTTCAAAGGTTATTCCTTAGAGCCTTAGGGATGGGATGCTTTTCCTCTTGACCTTCACAGATCTGGTTCATTGTCATTCAGAATTCAGTTTGTTGTTGCTACTGTTGTTGTTATGTCATTTGGTTGTTGTTTTTTCTTGCTGCAAGCTTCCTGATCACTCCAGCTGAAGTTTCCTCCTCAGTCATTATCTACCTCATTATCTCTATTTTAACTTCTTTGATATATTTACTTTTAAAATATTTATTTATGTATTGTCTGTCTTCTCCCAAAAGAATGTAAGCCTGATCTTATCCGCTACCATACCCTAAGTGTCAAAAACTGAGCTTAAAATTTAGCCAACCCTATTTGTTTGCTGGCTATACATTCTCTCCCTTTGTTTGAAGGTCCCTCTTCTGCCCTGGGGTGGAGGAAATGCTAACACATTTGGAGAGAGTCGGTGCCACTGATTAGGTTACATTTATTAGAGGTCACAGTCATTTTGTACCAAAACATACACAGGCACATGAGAACTGCATATTCGCCTCTTCTGTGGGTACAGTAGAAATCAGCTCAACTCAACCCTGCTGCTTAGGCAAGCTAGCGACCTTCTCCTTCGCCTATTTCTGAATCAAGGCCTCTGCAAGGGTTAGCAATTGGTGCTAAATTATGTTCTTTTCCTCTCCCTTTCTCCCCTACATGATGTACTAAGCTCATCCTTCCTGACTTGGGGCTGACAGGTGGCAAGATGGCAACCTAGGTCAAGAGTGACTCTGCCTGTGCTTTGAGCCTATGACACACACAAACCTGGCTAATAGAAATACTGCGCCTTAGCTGTAATTTGTTATTATCATTTATGGTTCTATTGCCAAGAATATCTTGCAGTTTACCATGATTGAAAAAGAGGATGTGTGCATTCTTAGGTCTTTGACCATTATTGTAGCCTAAAACCTTTTCTACACCCTCAGGTTATCTTCTCTCATGGTTTTGCCTCCCTGTTTTAATACAGAACCTGGCTTTGTATACCTGGAACATGTCATACAGAAAGGAAAACATTCTTACTTGTTCAGGAGAGGCGTGGTCATATAGCCTCTAAGTCCCAGGTTTAGGAACATTCTGAGTATGAAGTAACACATTTACTTCTCTTCTTGATAATAGTCTGTTTTGTGCTATTTTAGTGGGTGGAGTGTAGGTCTAGAATACATTTCTCAGCCCATGTTTATTGGTTGAGAAACTTGCCCCTGGACTTTAGTATATATGGTTTATTCCCTCCAGTCTTTCGGGCTTGTGAAATAATTTTTTTAAAAGTACATATTTGTTTCCATTCCAAGTTTCTGACACAGTGCTCTGAAAACCCTTGTAATTTCTTGAGTGATAGAAGTGCTAAGAGAATCTTTTGTTGTTCCAGTGTTTGGGCTCTGCCCTGATTCCCAAGATAGCTCTTTATGATAGCTGTGTAGATAGGGATACTAGGAGAGGCTTTCGGCCTCAACCCCCAAGTCTCTGGAGAGGGAGAGGGGATGAAAATGGAATTAATCATTGATCATGCCTACGTGATGAAGCCTTCATAAAAATCTCTGAATAGGGTTTGCAGAGTTTCTGAATTGGTGGACACACTATATTGTTCTAGAGAAATGGCCTGCCCCAATTTCACAGGGCCTGAAGCTCCCACACTCAGGCCTCTTCCAGGCCTGGCCCTATGTATCTCTTCATCCAGCTTTTCATCCACATTCTTTATTAATAAACCAGTAAATGTAAGTAGTGTTTTCCTGAGGTCTGTGAGCCACTTCAACAAATTAATCAGAAGACTATTCATAGCTGATTGATCAGAAGCCTAGGAAAAATCTACTACTTACGAATGACATCTGAAGTGGGAGTTTTCTTGTAGGACTGGGCCCTTAACCTGCAACATCTAATGCTATCTTCAGATAGTGACAGAACTGAACTGAATTAGAGGACAGCCAGTTGATATTCACTGGAGAATTGCTTGGTATGTGCAGAAAACTTCCCGGCTACATTTAATGTGAAAAGTGTTGAGTGACTGTAAGAGAGTAGAGTAGGAAAAACACTGTTTTATTTCTGTTTATTATAGGACTATTGAAATTTTTTTTTGTTCTCTTTGTGTACCTTTTAATGTTAATTTCTAGAGGGTAGATCAGGGACTACAAATATCAGTGGTCACATATATTGTCTTGATCTTCCATTTTTCAAGACATTGTAATTATACCATTAAAAACAATGATTGATTTAAATTATGATAGTCAATATAGCACTTGGAGGTTTATGATTTCTGTCATGATTTCCCCCAAATTTGTTAGCATAGTAAATGCAGTTTGTTATCACAGAAGAAATAAATCAGTTTTGCTTGAATGCCTTTACATGCATGCTTAATAATCCTCCAATAATGCAAAAAACTACTATCTTGTGCTTAGAGTTTTTGAGATGATAATGTTGCTTAAAGATACAAAGTTATACTACATTTAGCTCTGCTTTTTGCAATAATAATGATTATTAACTTGATAAATTTTAGGTGCATATAATTTCAGAAAAAGCCAATCTTTCATTCCAGATTGTAATTTCAATACCAAATCGACTAGGCAATTTTCTGTCTACATTATTTTATTCAAATTCCTCATCCAATTTTTCCATAGCTGCTAAAGCTTTGCAGATGACAAGAAGCATGGTAAAAATAAACTATGCTATTTTTCAGCAAATAAAGAAATGGTCAATAAAATGAAAACTACTGTCTTGCCACAGAATGCAGATTTTAAGGAATGTTTGTAGTTAAGATAACACAACATTAAACACAGAAAAATCTGAAAGAAAGTTTGAGGAAAGGTCACACTTTTTATTTTTTAATATCCGTTAACTTACACAGGCATATATGCAAGGGATAGCAATTAGCAGTCTGACATTATTATCACATACAGTCATTTTCAAGCTAATGACGGGATAAGACTGTGAAACCATATGGTATGTATATTATTTCTATTCTTTTAAGTTGCTATGACTGCTCTTGACACAGCTACAGGAAATAAAAAGGCTACCGGAATGCAGACCAGGGTAATGTATTCCCACAAGGTTTTGCAAAATGAAAGTTGGAATCCCTGAGTGAAAACAGATTGCTAAAAAATTAGTTTTCTATTCTCTATAGCTCAGATGATCTTGTTAAAAAATGAAATACATTTTATGCATTTGGTCACATTACTGTCGTTGCTTTCTAAATCTGTTACAATACACACACACACATACACACACGCAGAGAGGGGGGAGAGAGAGAGAGAGAGAGAAAGAGAGAGAGAGAAAGAGAGAGAAAGATAGAATGGAGTCCAGTGTGTAAAATAGTAGCAGGGTGACACCATAACATCATGGTGACACTTGAAACTGAACTGCTTCATTATATTGTACTTGAGGCTCACTGTACTCACTTCCTTCTTTCCCCTTCCTTCTCCTCCTTCTTCTTCTTCCTATTATTGTTATTATTATTTTGAGTCAGAGTCTCTCTTTGTCACTAAGGCTGTTGTGCAGTGGCATGATTACAGTTCACTGCCACCTTGACTTCCTGGGCTCAGGAGATCCTCCTGAATAGCTTAAACTACAGGCACGTGCCACCACACCCGGCTGATGTTTTGATTCTTTGTAGAGATGAAGTCTTACTATGTTGCCTAGCTTCATCCTGAACTCCTGGGCTCAAGCAGTCTTCTGGCTTCAGCATGCCAAATTGCAGGTATGAGGCAGTATACCCAGCTTTTCTTGTCATTTAAAAAGAAAACACACACACACACACACACACACACACACACACACACACACACTCATAGTTCATTTGGATATCTATAGCCATGTAACACATTATCCCAAAATGAAATGGATTAAAACAATGGTCATTGTATTTGCGCACAGTTCTGTGGATCAGGAATTCACACACCATACAGCCAGAAGATCTTGTCTCTGCTCCATGATATCTGCTAGGGTTATAAAGTCTAAGTGGCTTCTCTCATAAGACAGCATAGCTTCAGTTAGGAGGGCTTGAAAAGCTGGGGATGTCTGGAACAGTTCACCTAAGGTCCTCGTTAGGGTCTTTGTAACTCACCAGTTGAGTCTCTTGGTTCACCTTCATGTAGTTTCAAGACCTCTTTCTTTTCACATGACCTCTCCATGATCCAGGCTGACTCTCCACAGTGTGACTGAGCTTCTGACAAGGTTGCTCAGGGTGAGTGCACCAGCAGAAGCTACAACATCTAAGGCAGGGGTATCCAACCTTTTGGCTTCCCTGGGCCACACTGAGTAAAGAGGAATTGTCTTGGGCCACACATAAATTGTATAATATAGTTAGTGTACATACATAATAAGATTTCTTTTTATATATTTTTATTATAAAGTTTAGAAGAGATAAGAACAATATAAAACTAGTGGGAAAGTTGACCTCAATTTTGTAAAATTAATCTATCCATGTCTGGTTCGATGGAAGTGATCACAATTCTTAGGGAGTTCTCAAGGTGCTCTTTAGAATTCTTTGTCTGGGTTTTGCTCTTCGTGTGCTTCATAATTAAAAACAGATGCTCACACATGTACATGTTGCCAAAAAGTGATGTCAGGAATGAGGCATGATGGTGAACTTCAAACATGGAACCACGCGTGGGGTCGCCAAGAAAATAAATGCTAAAATAATATGATGTTAAAACTTGGATGGATTTTGAGTCTATCATACTCAGTGATCTATCCCAGAAACAAAGAACAGAGTACTTTATGTTCTCACTCATAAGTGGACCTTGAATAATTATCATAATAGTATAAGAAAGAGATTGGCAATAGTGGGAAACTGCCAGGGGAGTGGGGGTGGGATTGGCAGTTGAGGGAAACTGCCGGGGGAGGGAGGGACACACCTCATCAACAACAAGGGTACCTGCATAATGAACATTTGTATACCTAACCCTGAATTTTACCCCACATCTTTAAAATAAAATAAAAAAATTTAAAAAAGATTTTGTGGGGCCCCATTACTAGCTACCCTGGACTGCAGGAGGCCCATAGGCTGCAGGTTGTGCATGCCTGGTCTAAGGTTTAGGAATGAAAGTGCATGGTGTCATCTTCTACATTCTATTGGCTAAGATAGTAGAAAAGCCATAAAGTCTGTATTCAAAGGGAAGGAAACTAAACACAGAATACCAGGGGTTATGGTTTCCTGATGCACCATCAGCAGAATAGTCTTCTATAATCCCTCTTTTACTCCTATGAACTGACAATCCAAGCGCAATCAATTTATACTCTCCTAAGATGTCTAGACTCTCATCGGATTTTGGTAACAGATTCAGTCTTGTAGTCTGAGATCTCATCATCTAAAGCAGGTCCAGGTGTAGATGAAAAGCAGGTCCTTTGCCATATGTCTCTCATTCTGAAGACCTGTGAATTAAAGATACGAGTCACCGTTTCATACTCTCAATGTACAATGAGGAATTTAGGATAGAAAAATTGCAATATTCATGCTCATTTAAAAAGGGGATGGCATGGGGCTGAAATAACAGAAGAATTAAGACTGTGGTAGACGCTACTGATACCCCTTTGAGATTCTTTTTACTGAGCCTGGGCTTTCATCTTCAAGTGGCTGAGGTATCACTGACTTACAGCTGCTCGACACTGTTGGGCTGGCACCTCTGCATAGGACCTTACGCATCAGAACCGGTGGCTCCATGGTCACGTGTTTGGGGGGATTTGTGTCTCCTGTCCCAGCAACTATAGGCCTTACCATAATGGACTCAGTTCCTTAATGTGGGATGCCTCTTTCACCAGGGTACATAGAAAAAGTGCAACTACACTTAAAACTCTGGCTTCTACCTGTTGACTTTGGGCTTCTGGTGCAGGTAGAATAGGAGAGACAAAGAGGAACTATTACTGGAATTGAACTGGATCATTGTAGGAAGGTGAGATGGTTGCAGCATAATGGGGGCAGGGAAGGACACATTTGACACCCAGTTGATTCATCCAGCATCTTTATGGCAGCCAAGGTTTGATAAGGGTAACTGGGACTTAAGACCTGTTAGAAAAGAGAGAGTGTCTGTGCCACTGCAGTTGTTATTATTGTCTCTCCTCCATCCTGTTTACCTCAGTTTCTTTGCTTCTGTGTATGCCTTCAATAAATCACTTCCATAAGGATCCCATTCTCAGGTTCCATTTTTAGAGTACACAATCTAAGAAGCAAACTCTTGCGTTTACTCCCAGTTTTATTAGTCATTGGTTGTCTAATCTTGTATAATTCACTAGACATCCTTAAGCCTGTTTTACCTTCCTTGATTAGGAGAATAATTTTCTCGTAGAGTTTTTGTGAAGATGAAGGAAATGAATTCAAATAATTGGAACAATGACAGACAGAATTGGGGTATTCAAAACTTTTTTACCTAATATTGATGTTGGAAGTTATATTAGATTTAATACTAGATCATTTTGTTTCTACTCCCTTGGCATACCTTGGGCCATGCCTCTTTTTAGAGTTAAATATCAAATGTTAATTTCATGTAATATTATTTCTGCAAGGAGCTCTGCTCTCTGTGTACCCAGCCAAATCACTAAGCAACAAATGGAAACTAGATGAATTTATTCTTAATAAATACAATTATATTGTTGTTAGTGGTATACACACACACACACATACACTCACAGAGGGAGTGCCCATAAAATGTATACACGTTTTAAGTATGAGGTTCACTCAAAAGATTGCATTAATCAAATGAAGGAGAGTGTTACCTTGCAAAAGGCAGGACAGTCAAAGAAAATGGCATAAGCACAGTTGAGCCAATGTCATAGTATACATTGCTACCATAATTTAATTCAACTTCAAAAAGTAATACATAGATAACATCTCTTAAAATGTGGATACATGTTTTTGGCACATCCTGTGCCATATGTGCCGTGTGTGTGTTTGTGTGTGTGTGTGTGTGTGTGTGTGTGTGTGTGTGTATTTGTGTGCAGTCACTGTTCCCTTTGCTGGAACATTATTCCACCAAATACCTGCATGGCTCTCACTATTTCACCTCAAGTCTCTGCTCCAATATTACTTTATCAGTGAGGTTATGTTGTATAAAATAATTACCCTCACCCTTTGACATTCCCTATCCCCCTTACACTGGCATATTTCCCCACAGAGCTTATCATTATAAAACACCTTTTTACATACATATTTGCTTACCATCTACCTCACCTAATCATAATATAAACTCCATAAAAACACACTTTATGTTTTATAAATTGCTATAACCATAGTGCCATTAAAA
>NW_007255559.1:0-3514 GCF_000164805.1 Carlito syrichta
TTTATCCTCCTACAGCATACTCATAACTGGGACCTGTGATTGGTCAAGTTTTTCTTCCACAGCCACTGGATGCTAGAGTCCAGCATCTTAACTTGAGAAGCAAAGGCATAATGGGCAATCTACTCTTTGTTTCTGTCCCTGTCCTCTCTTCTACTCCCCTGAATGGCTGCAGACTGGATTTGGTCAGAATATACCTTGTCATGTGTTCCCTTTTCTTCAATTCACTACTATCTTTTCTCTTTTGAACCAAAATTGAGCTGGGTGCTATGAGGCAACACAGTCCCACTGACTGGTTCAGTTCCTCTGAATAACAACATGAGGAAGCTTTCCACAGGAGCAAGGAGGATTTGTTAAGGCTACTAAATGTTACAAAGGACGGTTGGAGATGCGCTCCCGGTGCCAACACCAAGACAAAAGGCAAGGAATGAAATCACCATTAACAGCAAGGGATCCTGATGAAAGAGATGCTGAAATGGTAACCCTTCACTCGATCCACATCCTCCTAGCCAAGTCATGGCCCACTGCATAGGACAGTGGGTATGTGACTTCTACCTTTGAGCCTCTCTCTTCCACACCGAAAGGCACATTTCATAAACTCCTTCAATGTACTGTTGGAGAGCACGAATCTGCTAAACTGTGTTTGTTCACTTTTGAATTCAGGTTTAAATTGTTCACTTTTGAGTACATAATTTTACAAAAAGAGAAAAGTGTTGGAAAAACATGGGAGGAGGAAGACAGGTCAGAAAGAAGAAGATGAAGCATATATCTACGATGTTTTGATATCCCTTAGCTTAGATCCCCCCATCTCCACAATTGTACAGGGTAGATTGAGATAACTGCTGTTACCTGGCACAGAGTAGAACAATTTTTATGGATATGACTGCATGTTTTTTCATCTGAATATAATTTACACTTGGAAACTTGAATTTCATATTTTGGTTGTCGAAGAGTTTGGTTGTCCACCATTTAAGGCAAAGAAACATTCATCATTAATAAGTAGCGGGTTTCAGTAAAATGTTCTTAAGGCCATAGTTCCACTCCAGCAAACAACAGTTCACGTTTGTCTGTACCGTGGGCTCTGGGCTGAGTTGGAGTCTCACTCTGTGATCCGCACCGGAATGCAGTGGCCTCTCCCGGCCACCGCAAACTCGACCTGCTGGGCTCCATTGATCCTTCCGCTTCAGCCTTCCGAGGAGCTGGCATTACAGGCATGTGCGACCACGCCAGGCTGATTTTGTGATTTATTGTAGAGATGAGGACTCCCCAAGTTGCCCAGGTGGGTCTCGAACCCGCGGGCTTAGGTTGTCCTCTCCCCGCAGCCTCCGAAATCGCAGGATTACAGGCTGAGTCACGGAACCTGGCTATTTTCTGGTATGGTTTGGAGATGGAGTCTCACTCTGTCGCCCACACTGGAGTGCAGTGGCCGCTCCCGGCCACCGCAGCCTCGACCCGCTGGGCTCCGGCGATCCTTCAACTTCAGCCTTCTAAGTAGCTCTAAATACAGGCGCGTGCTACCACGCCCGGCTAATTTTTGGAGGTATTGTAGAGATGATTCTTGCCCGTTTCTCTTTTCTAATGTAATATTTGTGGGCGATCTGGAAACTCCAATTTCGTATCACATTGGAGATTTGTTATCAGAAGCTACATCCTTCCTTAACTGCCTCCTGCTTCCCGTTCCGGTCATGGTCCTTCCGCGGACTTGCTCCATGACACCAGGGTGACTGACTGTCAGTCTGGTATGGCTCCAGGTCCCTCCTTTCCTGGGCACTGCTCTCAAGAGCAGCCTTCACTGGATCAGGCGTAGCTCCTAGACCTCACACCTTCTTCTGTGTAATGGTGTGAAAGAGCTCCATGGAGCTCATGCTGGCACAAGAGCCAAAGATACAACATATTCAAGTCCAAGTGTCTGTATTATTATTCTATGCTATTCTGCCATAGAAGTTCAGTCGACATTTGAACTCCCATGTATGCTAATTATTCAGGACACAGGCTCGAATCACTTGACAGTGGACCCTTCGACCCATTGTGGTTGAGGAAATAGGGAGGAGCAGCACGAAAGGAAAATGGGAAAGCTTGATAGGATTGGCCTTCTTTGAAATTATGGGAAGTAATGTGGAAGTTATATTTGAAAGCATTAGAACACTTCACTGAGAATAAAAGCCTTCTTTAGTTCTTTTCAGTAAACCGATTTGGATTTTCCCCCTGATTTCCATCCAGTGGCGTCATTAGTGTTTACTTCACTCTGTGTCTTGCGATCATAGGATTACCTAAGCCATTTTCATAATTGTAACCTCTTTAGGTAATCAGCGGGCACCAACATTCCCTTGAAGAGTGAAGGCTCATCATTCACTCAATCTTTGACTCAGCAAATAGTTTTGTGTAAAATAAAGCAGAGGATCCAAAGCAGAAGGATGGTCAGTGCCCTGCCCTTCAGCCTGCAATAGATGGGGAGCCCAACTCAAAAAACAAAACAAAACAAAACAAAGCAGAAAGAAAGAGGAAGAAAAGAGAGAGGGAGGAAAAAAGAGCCTAGGGCCTGATGGCTTCACAGCTGAATTTGTCCAAGCAGGTGAAAAGCTAATATAAGTTTCATTTAAACTCTTCACCAAAATCGAAGAGGCAGAAATAATTCCCAACTGACTACATGAGCCCAGAACTACTCTGATAGCAAAACAAGACAGACACACGCAAAGTAAAAACAAAGAATAAGACAGACCAATATCACTGATGTACACAGGCATGACAAAGTCTTAGCGAAAACCAAGTTAAACAGAACACTGCTTTTGTGCCTATTGTTAGAAATAGCAATTGAGGTGATTTTGGCCTTTTCTATATTCATTAGTAAAGGGGTATAAGTTTCTTCATTATATTCTCTAAGTTTGCAATCATATAACCTTAAGTTTTTAATGGAGGAAGCATACCAAAATCATAATAAAATTGTTCTTTTTTGCTTACTATCTGACTAAAGAAACGAAATTTCTGGCATTTAGCTGAAGGTAAATATTAACTTAATTATCAAGGTATAATATTTTAACCTGATTTTAGCCTATTTGCCTGTATTTCCAAAAAAGTAGCTTGTTTTACTTCTTTTATCGCAGTATAGGAGGTCATATCATGGTAAGCATGAATTTGGTTTTGAGAAAAATTTGGTTTCCTACATGCAACCATGTGAATGTACGTTATTCATATTTCGTCATTTTCTGATGACTCTCAAATATGTTTTTGAAACTCGTGGATGAACATTTGTACGGTTTTGAGAACGTAGCTCTGAAACTATGATGTCATAACTATTATAGTCCATCTCTTTTCTTTACATAGGGGATGATTTCTCTCAAATGTATTCCTAAGATTGCAGTTTCTATACTGTAGGCTGTTAGCACATGAACAGCTAACCCCACAGTGTTTCACAATTGTAAAGCCTAACTCACACTTCTAACAGTATAAACATGCGCAATGCCTCTTTCTTCATGATTTTTCCAACATTATCCACGTTCCATTTTTCAATGTTTTTTAA
>NW_007255559.1:4453-5595 GCF_000164805.1 Carlito syrichta
GTCTGAATTCAGTTTTCCATCTAAGACTGAAAAGTCTTTTGGCTAAAGCCAAGTAGCTCTTAAGCTGATGCTAAAGCATCAGAAAACAGTCTTCTTTATCCTCTACAGCATACTCATAACTGGGACCTGTGATTGGTCAAGTTTTTCTTCCACAGCCACTGGATGCTAGAGTCCAGCATCTTAACTTGAGAAGCAAGGCATAATGGGCAATCTACTCTTTGTTTCTGTCCCTGTCCTCTCTTCTACTCCCCTGAATGGCTGCAGACTTGATTTGGTCAGAATATACCTTGTCATGTGTTCCCTTTTCTTCAATTCACTACTATCTTTTCTCTTTTGAACCAAAATTGAGCTGGGTGCTATGAGGCAACACAGTCCCACTGACTGGTTCAGTTCCTCTGAATAACAACGTGAGGAAGCTTTCCACAGGAGCAAGGAGGATTTGTTAAGGCTACTAAATGTTACAAAGGACGGTTGGAGATGCGCTCCCGGTGCCAACACCAAGACAAAAGGCAAGGAATGAAATCACCATTAACAGCAAGGGATCCTGATGAAAGAGATGCTGAGATGGTAACCCTTCACTCGATCCACATCCTCCTAGCCAAGTCATGGCCCACTGCATAGGACAGTGGGTATGTGACTTCTACCTTTGAGCCTCTCTCTTCCACACCGAAAGGCACATTTCATAAACTCCTTCAATGTACTGTTGGAGAGCACGAATCTGCTAAACTGTGTTTGTTCACTTTTGAATTCAGGTTTAAATTGTTCACTTTTGAGTACATAATTTTACAAAAAGTGAAAAGTGTTGGAAAAACATGGGAGGAGGAAGACAGGTCAGAAAGAAGAAGAGGAAGCATATATCTACGATGTTTTGATATCCCTTAGCTTAGATTCCCCCCATCTCCACAATTGTACAGGGTAGATTGAGATAACTGCTGTTACCTGGCACAGAGTACAACAATTTTTATGGAAATTACTGCATGTTTTTTCATCTGAATATAATTTACACTTGGAAATTTGAATTTCATATTTTGGTTGTCGAAGACTTTGGTTGTCCACCATTTAAGGCAAAGAAGCATTCATCATCAATAACTAGCAGGTTTCAGTAAAATGTTCTTAAGGCCATGGTTCCACTCCAGCAAATG
>NW_007255560.1:0-12392 GCF_000164805.1 Carlito syrichta
CAGTCCCCACTATTCTACACTATTCAAATTTCCTCAAAGTTCTAGGCAATAGTGACCTTTAACAGTGGTCTTCAAATTTACATATGTGTAGTTGGGCACAATGGATCATGCCTGTAACCCCAGCACTTTGGGAGGCGAAGAGTAGAGGATTGCCTGAGCCTAGGGATTCAGGACCATCCTGGGCAACACAATGAAACCTCATATCTACAATAAATGCAAAAATTAGCTGGTTGTGATGGTGCACAACTATAGTTCCAGCTACTTGGGAGACTGAGGTTCAGAAGGATCGCTTGAACCCAGCAGGTTGAGACTATGGTAGCTGTGAGTATGCCACTGCACTCCAGCCTGGGTGACAGAGTGACACTCCAAGAAAAAAAATTATATATGTGTACTGTAGCAGAAGGGAGGTACTGACAATTTCAGCCAAGTTTTAAGGTATTAATTTTCAGAGCCTCAGCTTCACTGAACATTTTTTGCCTAAAAATGGCCTGCCAAGAACAAACCTGGAATTGAGGCTGGTTCCATTTCCCACCTCCCCTTACGCAGTAGTCCTTCTTCCTTTTTAGAGAAGGAAGACCTCTGTGCTGAACCTTACTAGGGTTCATTGTCCTGGGGTATAATACCCTCCTAGTGCCAACCAAAGGGCAACTTAAAATATTGGTAATAGAGTTGAGAAAATGCATGACTCTTAAGATTGTTCAACAATATATTTTATAACTCAAAATTTTCTTACTCTTTGTTATCAGTAAAATTAAAGCAGGATCTAAACAGACTATCTGCTGATAGGTTGTTAAAAATAATTTTTGATAATAAAACGCTGTGTAAATTTTGTCATATAACTTAAAAGAAGTTCTAGGAATAGGGTGACAGTTGTATGACAAAATTCCTTCCATCCCCATAGTTTTATTTAAGTGACAAATTTTTCCAGTGTTTATGTTTCTAGTAACAGAACAGAGAAAGTGAATTTATGTTGAATCTTATTTCATTCTAAAGAGAAGTACCATTCATTCACAGATCTGTAAACTAATTGTATCAAGTCAATGCCAACTATTTAGTTATGAGGTACATTTCTATTAAGATTGTACTTTTGTTTAATAGTCATTTATCAAAATCTGTTATATAAATTTTTTTTGTTTCTGATTATATTTTCATAGAAATTTTAATGCCAATATAATCCCAAGAAATTTTACTATGTAAATGTTGTCTGATCAAAGGAATTTTTTTAAATGTAGATTTCAGTTTAAATCTGTATATTTATTGCTTAGAAAAAAGAAATTGATTAGTAAAAGAGTGTGAAGGGCAAGATATAAAGGTAGTATAAAATTCCTGAGAGTTAAAGAAGAGCTTGTTCATATATATTTATTTAAAATAGATGAAGAGCAGCACTATAGTAACAGATTCCATTGAATACCTTTAAGAATGACGTAGCAGTTTGTATGAATATATCAAAACTTAAAATATATCCTTTGCACTTCTTTGGCATTATAATGAATCAATTTGAAGTCAACTTAAAAATGTGTGAATGAGTAGTTTAATACAACTTTTTGTAGGTATACTAACATAAAAGTTTGAAGACCTCATGACCTGGAGGAATTGCCTTGTAACCTAAGTATATTATGTTCAATTCATCTCCATTACACATTCCTTCAGCTCTTTTTAATGCCCAAAGAGTCCTTTGAAGTTGATGAAAGCCTGTGCCAAGAAGGAAGAAAGTATTAGAGAAAGGGGCGATAGAAACTCATCAATTGTAATGTCTCCAGAGGGGTGGTTTAAATGAGTGATCAATTTTATTCTTCTCTTCATCATGTTCAGGGAACTTTCAGCCTGCTTACTGATTCAATTTCAAAATTGCATCTCTCATAACTGCTTTTAGACCTACATGCAGCATTGATAAGTTAAAAATAAAAGTATTTACCTTACAACTTCCCACAGGTATAGACCTAGAAAAAGAGAAAAAAGAATAAGATTTTATAAGTGAGAAAATGAAACAGGACAATTGCTTTCACCTTAGAAACAAAAAGCAAAATGGCTGACGGAGACATAACCAAGACATAAAGAATGAGAAGCCAAATCCCTCTGACTAGCTGTGTGTACCTAAAGTTAATTATTTAACCTCTCTGAGACTTTGTTTCTTCAAATGAGAAAAAATTGCAATACCTGTCTCAGAGGTTTCTTTCAGGTATGAGTGAGATTAAGTATGAAGAACTTGACAAAAAGTCCAATATTAAAAATAAGTTAGCCAGGCTCGGTGACTCAGCCTGTAATCCCGTGCCTTTGGGAGGCTGAGGTGAGTGGATTGCCTGAGCCTGCAGGTTCGAGACCTCATCTCTACAATAAATAAAAAAATCAGCCTGGCGTGGTAGCGCATGCCTGTAATTCCAGCTACTTGGAAGGCTGAGGTGGAAAGATTGCTGGAGCCCAGCAGGTCGAGGCTGTGGTGGCCGGGAGCAGCCACTGCACTCCAGTCTAGGAGACAGAGTGAGACTCCAACTCAAAAAAAAAAAAAAAAAATGTTAAAAATCTTTGGAGTTGTCTAAGAAATGAAAGAAATTTCTTGAAAAAAAATAAGGCAAAGAGATCCATTTTAATATATCGATATTCCTCTTTTAAGTAGTGCCTTTACAGGCTATATAATTATTTCAAAGGTATTGCCATTGCTTAGACACTTTAGTACCTACTCTTTTGGGATTGCATTCAAAACACAGTCGTTTAAAATATCCTCTTTTTTATTTTAAAGATGTGGAGGACAATTCAGGATTAGATAGATAAGTGGTCATCGTACGGGTAAAGTTTGGGCCTCCCTTTGGTCTCCACTTTGCCTGGTTTGAGATCAGGTTCCCTTATTGATGTTATGTGCTCCCCACTCTCCTGGCAGTTTCTGGCTACTGCCAATCCCTTTCTTACAGTATTGTGGTAAATGTCCAGGGTTCGCTTATGAGTAAGAACACGGAATACTCAGTTCTTCTTTTCTGTGATAGATCACTGAGTATTACAGACTCTAAATCCATCCAAGTTGCTGCAGAGTCCATAAGTTTGTTCTTCTCTATGACTGCATAATATTCTATTGTGTATATGTACCACAATTTTAATCTAGTCCAGTTTCAATGAACAGCATGGTTAGTTCCATGTTTTTGCCGCTGTGAATAGTGCTGGATGGCTGCCAACAGGCACATGAAAAAGTGTTCAGTCTCACTAATTATCAGAGAAATGCAAATCAAAACCACATTGAAATACCACCTAACCCCAGTAAGAATGGCCATCATTAATAAGATAAAAAATAACAGATGTTGGTGAGGATGCAGGGAAAAGGAAACACTGCTGTACTTTTGGTGGGAATGCAAACTAGTTCAACCTCTATGGGAAACAGTGTGGCAATTTCTAATCTAGAAATTGACCTTCCATACAACTCAGCAATCCTCCTACTGGGAATATACCCAAAGGAACTCAAATCACTCTACAAAAAAGATACCTGTACATGCATGTTTATTGCAGCACTATTCACAATACAATATTCTATTTTGAAGCAGACTTTAAGAAATGAAACTATTTATTTTTAGTTAACTGTAGATTCACATGCAGTTATAAGAAATAATACAGAGATGCTGTGCACCCTCTACCTTAACGACATCTTAAAAAACTATGTATATTATCACAATCAGAATATTGAAAATGACTCAATCTGCTGATCTAATTCAGATATTCCCAGTATTATTTGTGCTTTGGTACGTGTATATGTATGTAAGAAGACATTTATTTTTGCAAAAAAAAAAATAGTTGAAACCTTTTATAATTTTCAATTTTCAGGACCCTACCCACCTGATGAGAATCTAGATCAGAATTTGAGGATTCCATCTGAAAAAGGAAAACAGATAGAAATCCACAGAATTGTCACCACTTAGGGCCCCGAGGTTGGGAAAATATTAATAGAATACAAAAAGCACAAACTAGAAAGGGAAAGTTTGATACAATGAAGTATAACAAAATTAAAACTTTCTGTATAAGAAAATAACACCTTTAACAAAGTTTAAAGACATGATGGAGACAGGGAAAATAATTGCTACCGATATAAAAGACAAAGTTTTAGTATCAAGAATGCTGGCTGGTCACAGTGGCTCACTCCTGTAATTCCAGCACTTTGGGACACAAAGGTGGGAGAATTTCTTGAGCCCAGGAGTTCTAACTCAGCCTAGACTATTTGTCTCTACAAAAAAGTTAACCAGGTGTGGTAGCGAGCACCTATGTCCCAGCTACTCAGGAGAATGAGGCAGAAGGATGTCCTGAGCCATGATTGTGCCACTGAACTCCATCCTGAGTGACAGAGTAAGACACCAGCTCAACAACAACAACAAAAATGTACAAAAAGATTCTGTGAAAGAACATAAAAAAAACACAGAAAAAATGAAGACTGTATGATGGGAAGGAGCCCCCCAAAACAATTTATTTATTAAAACTTGTGTATTTATTCTTACATGTTTAAACTTTAGTCACCTTCAAAGTACTCTCTGTTTGATGGAAGGCAGCTATCCCTATCAAGATGCTTTTTCCACTGCTCAAAACAGTTTTTGAACTTGTCAGTTTTGATGCCTTTTACTGCTTCTGCCATTTTTTGTTTCACCTCTTCCACACTGGCAAAACATCTCCCTTTGAGTACTTTTTTCATCAGGGGAAACACAAAAAAAGTTGCTTGGGGTTAGTGCGTGTGAATAGGAAGGGTGGGGCATGGGGATCATGCCCTTTTTGTTCAAAAACTGCTGAACACTCAGTGCCATGTGGGCAGATGTGTTTTCATGGTGAAAGAACTTGGGGTGTTTCTTCCTTAATTGTGACGCAACCTTCTCAAAACTTCCAGATAAAAACTTTGGTTGAGGCCATTGCCTTATTAGACCCTGGGGTGGTCATGTGCTCTTTAAGCTATGGCAGTTGCCATACTTCCTGGCTTTGACCCCCTTCCCTACCTTGGGGAGGTGAATCTCCTCTTTCTTTCTCACTCTCTCTCTCTCTAATTTACCTTTTAAATAAACTTTATTTTCTAATCTAAAAAAATAAATAAGCAAACTTTGATATGTTGATCTGGAAGAACAAATTCTGAGTGTACTACAAGGGCTTGCCCTCCAAAAGTTAATTCCGGTTTTTTTGGTCCTCCCTTGCATGCTAACACTCGATTCACAGAAACAGAAAAACAAGAGTAAAAATGGGGAAGTATAAGTGAAAAAATGCTCAATCAAGAAAAAGCTAAGTCCAGCTCGGTGGCTCAGCCAGTAATCTCGTGCTTTGGGAGGCTGAGGTGAGTGGATTGCCTGACCCCGTGGGTTCATGACCCACCTGGGCAACTAGGTGAGACCTCACCTCTACAATAAATCAAAAAAATTAGCCGGGCGTGGTAGTGCGCACCTGTAGTTCCAACTACTTGGAAGGCTGAGGCGGAAGGATTGCCGGAGCCCAGCAGGTTGAGGCTGTGGTGGCTGGGAGCGGCCACTGCACTCCAGTCTGGGTGACAGAGTGAGATTCCAACTCAAAAAAAAAGAAAAGAAAAGAAAAGAAAGAAAGAAGGAAAGAAAGAAAGAAAGAGTCAGTTAAAATCACAAAATAATGCTTTTCATTTTTTAGATTTGCAAAATTTTAAAATTGATAGCTATAAAGTGGACATAAATAAAATAATAACAACTGTTAATTGAATACTATTTGTGAATCACATTTAGCTCTTCAAACAAAGGCTATGAGGCAAGTGATGTCAGTATAGATTGGATCAGCTTCGTTGAAGCTATTAGTATCTATTAAAACTTAAAATGTACATTCACCACAACTCAGCAATTTCACTTCTAAGCATTCACCTTGGAGATACAGTTGCTCATGAGCACAAAGAAGTATATACAAGGATGTTTACTGCACAGTGTCTGTAATAGTGAAAAACTGAAAATGAACTAAAGGTCCAATAAGAGATTGGTTCATTGTATGTTCATATGGTAGTTCAAAGGAATGAAGATAGATATAGAAACTGACTTGTATAGAGCACCAAAATATATTGTTTTGAAGAAAAAGCACATTATAGAACAATACCATATATGTTAAGCATATACTTCAGCACTATACATTCAATTATACAGTATATGTACAAGTATAACATATATCAATCTCAATTAAACTTAATCATCATTAAGAAGAAACTAAAGCTCAGAGTCTAAGCAACTTCCCATTTGATATTTGTTAAGACGTAACTAAGTATTGTATTACTTCTTTTCTACAAGCAACAACAAAAGGATATGCAAGGATAAATATGTCTTCTAATCTCAATTCTGCCACTAACTAGCTGTATTATCATTGTTAAGTCTATTACTTTTGATCCTTATTTCTACAATTTAAAAATGACAATAATAATACCCATCTATATTATAGAGTAGTTTTCAGGATAAAATGAGGTACCATATATAAAGCTCTTAGCATACCTGAACAAAGAAATCCCACTAAACATAGTAGCTATTCTTCTTAATAACATTGATGGGGATAATAAAAAATACTATCAGTGATTAACTCTGGGAATGTTTGGGGAAAGTTTCCTTGGAAAATTATATCTCAGTTGAGTTTTTTTCACAAATATAGTAAAGGTATTTTATGGTGTGGAAATAGTGTGTTGGAATGCAACTGATGGTAAAAGACAGTGGGGAATTTGATGAGCTACTTGTAGCTGAGTAAAGGGGTGGCAGGAAAAGAGAGTTTTCAGTTTGGTTGCCATGCTATAATACTTGGACTTAATTCTGTTGATTAAGAGTCAGTATTGAAGAACTTAGCAAAGAATCATGGTTAGCCAAGATGGCAGAGTAGAGTATGGTTTGCAAGAGGAAACTGGAAAGTTGTTTGTAGGTAGTGGTAGTAGGAAGGAAAAAGTCAAGCAGTCTCAATAGTAGGTTCAAACCAGTAATTAAAGACAAAGCACCTGCTACAAGATCCAATGACTTGTGCACCATAAAACAAAGTAAGAAAAACCTGAGAAGGTAGGAAAGGCTGAGAAGAAACAGATCAGACAAAGACTTATAGAGAATATATTACAAATCTTGCTAGAAATATTATGAACTTTTCTGGCAATAATCATATATATTTTAAAGAACTTAACAAAAAATGTATTTTTTATATTTACCCAGGTATTTTCCACATCTATTGCTTTATTGCTGAAGATCCAAATTTCCCTCTGGTATCATTTCCCCTCAGCCTGAAGAACTTCCTTTAGCACTTCTTGTAGAGCAAGTCTGATAGTGACAGATTCTCTTAGTTGTCCTTAATCTGAGAATGTCTTTATTTTGCATTCATTTCCAAAAGATATTTTTCTTGACACAGAAGTTGGAATTGACAATCCTGTTTTATCAGCATGTTAAAAATGTTATTTTACTGTCTCCTAACCTCCATCGCTTTTGATGAAAAAATCTGGAGTCATTCAAATCTTTATTTCTCTATATGCCATTTTTCTCTAGCTACTTTCAAGAATTTTTCGTTACTTTGTTTTTGGGCAGTTTGATTATGGTGTATCTAGGCACATACCTATTTAAATTTGTCCTGTTTGGGGTCCAATAAACTTCCTAAGTTTATAAATGTACTAAATTTGAAAACAATTTTATTATTTCTTCACACAGACTCAAAGTTAGAGAATGGAAAACAAATTTTCAGGTGAACAGGTCACAAAAAAGGGCAGGAGTCATAATCTTAATATCAGACAAAACAACATTTAAGCTATCAAAAATTTAAAAAGATACAAAAGCATACTACATAATAATAAAAGGTAGATCCAAGACAGGAGCACCAGTTTTTATAAAGCAGCTACTAAGTAAACTAAAAAAAAAAATTTAACTCTAACACTATCATAGTTGGGAACTTAAACACCCAAATAACAACCCTAGATAGATCATTGAGGTTAAAAGTCAACAAAGAGATGTGGAAATTCAATTTGATGCTTGACCAAATGGACTTAGTAGATACCTACAGAACACTCCATCCAACAACCACAGAATACACATTGTACTCACCACCACATGGAACATACTCCAAGATTGACCACACCCTCGGCTATAAATCAAGAATAAATAAATTTCACAAGACTGAAATATTGCCATGAACCTTCTCAGGCCACAGTGGAATAAAAATAAATATCACCACCAACAAAATTCCCCCAAAACCCACAAAGACATAGGCATTAAACAGCATGATGTCAAACAATTCCAGAGTCAACCCAGAAATCAAAATAGAAATTAAAAGATTCCTGGAAAAAATGAAAATGAAGAAACATCTTACCAAAATCTCTGGGATGCCATGAAATCAGCACTAAGAGGGGAATTTATATTTCTACCAACACACATCAAAAAGAAAAAGAAAAAAAACAAACTGACAACCTAACAAATCACCTAAGGGAGCTGGAAAGGCAGGACCACCAAAATCCTAGCTTCAGCAGAAGAATCCAGATCACCAAAGTACAAGCTCAAATACGAAACATAGAAGACAAAAATACCATAGAAAAAAATCAGCAGCAACAACAAAACTGGTTATTCAAAAGGATAGACAAGATTGATGGATCCCTAGCCAGAATGACCAAAGAATAAATAAATAAATAAATAAATAAATAAATAAATAAAATAAAGAGAGAGAGAGAGAGAGAGAGAGAGAGAGAGAGAGAGAGAAAGCCCAAATACACACAATCAGAAATGCAAAAGATCAAGTCACAACTGACCCTGAAGAAATGCAAAAGGTTATCAGACATTACTATGCATACCTGTAACAAACTCAATAACATAAATGAAATGGAGGATGTTCTAACATCACATAACATCCCAAGGTTGAAACAAGAAGAAACTGAGATCCTAAATAGACCAATAGCAACCCAGGAAATCGACTCTGTTATAAGAAAACTACTTACCAAAAAAAAAAGAGCCTGCACCAGATGGATTTCCAGTGGATTTCTACAAAACATACAAGGAAGAATTGATACCAATCTAATTGAAAGTATCCCAGGCAATTGAGAAAGGTGAAACTGTCCCCAAATCATTTTATGATGCTAGCATCACACTGATACTAAATAGGGTAAAGATCCAACAAAGCATGAGAACTTGCATCTCCTTGATGACTAGTGAAGTTGAACATTTCTTCCTTCATGTATCTGTTGGCCACTCATACTTGTATACCTAACCCTTAACTGTACTCCACAACTTTATATATATATATAAAAGAATGAGAACTACAGGCCAATATCCCCGATGAACATAGATGCCAAAACTCTCAACAAGATTCTAGTAAATCAGATCCAACAATACATCTCATAAATCATCCACCATGACCAAGTAGCCTTAATCCCTGGGATGAAGGGCTGGTACAACATCCACAAGACCATAAATATAAGTAAATGCATCAACAGATATAAAAACAAGAACCACATGATTATATCATTAGATGTTGAAAAAAGCTTTTGATAAAATCCAGCATTCCTTCTTGATAAAAACACTGAAAAACCTAGGCATAGAGGTAACACACCTCTAAATAATAAGAGCCATTCATGATAAACCCATGGTCAACATATTGCTAAACAGACAGAAACTGGAAACATTTTCCCTGAAAACTGGAGCAAGACAAGGCTTCCCACTCTCATGATTCCATTCCTGTTCAACATAGTGTTGGAAGTCCTAACTAGAGCAATCAGACAAGAGAAGGAAATCAGGGGTATTCAAATAGGAAAAGAGGAAGTCAAGTTATCCCTCTTTGCAGATGATACGATCCTATATTTCAAAATCCAAGAGAATCTTTCAAAAATCTCCTTGCACTGATAAAGGTCTTTGGCAAAGTCTCACGGTACAAAATAATGTGCAAAATACAGTCACATTCTTATACACCAACAACAAACAGAGAAGCAAATAAAAAGCATGATCTCATTCACAATTGTCACACACACAAAAGAAATACCTTGACATCTTCTTAACCAGAGAAGTGAAAGATCTTTACAATGAAAACTGCAAAACACTGCTCAAAGAAGTCAAAGATGACACAAACAAATGGAAAAATATTCCATGCTCATGAATTGGAAGAATCAACATTGTTAAGATGTCTATTCTACCAAAGGCAATCTACAGATTCGATGCCATGCTTATTAAATCACCAACATCATTCTTCTCAGACCTGGAAATGACAATACAGAAATTCATATGGAAACATAAATGCCCATGAATAGCCAAAACAATCCTTAGCGAAAGAGACAAAGCAGGAGGTATCACACTTTCAGGTCAAAACAACCTGGATTTGGTACAAGACCAGGCGTATGGATCAATGGAACAGGATAGAGATTCCAGAAGCAAGATCTCAATTTCTCAACCAAATCACCTTCAACAAATCCTCCACCAACAACCACTGGGGAGAGGAGAACCTATTCAGTAAATCATGCTGGGAAAATCAACTGACCACATGCAGAAGGTTGAAACAGGACCCCTAACTATCACCATACACAAAAATCAACTCTGAATGGATCAGAGACCTAAATGTACAACCCCAAACTTTAAGAATCTTAGAAAATGCAGGAGACATCCTTACGGAAATTGGAATAGGCAACCAATTCCTGATCAAAACTACAAAATCCCATGCCATAAGAGATAAGATAGACAAGTGGGACCTCATCAAACTGAAAAACTTCTGCAAAGCAAAAGAAACCATCAAGAGAGCAGGGAGACAACCCACAAACTGGGAAAAAATATTTGCTAACTATATCTGACAAAGGCCTAACATCCAGGATCTACAAGGAACTCAAGCATGCCGAAAGGAAAAAACAACCCATTAAAAAGTGGGCAGAAGTCATGAATAGAAACTTCTTAAAAGACATATGAGCAGCCAAGCGACACATAAAAAAAAATGCTCTGCCTTACTAATCATCAGAGAAATGCAAATCAAAACTACATTGAGATATCACCTAACTCCAGTAAGAATGACCATCATTAATAAAACAGAAAACAACAGGTGCCAGTGAGGATGCAGAGAAAAGGGAATGTTTCTACATTGTTGGTGGGAATACAAACTAGTTTGACCTCTATGAAAAACAGTGTGGTGATTCCTAAAAGAACAAGAAATTGACCTTCCATATGACTCAGCAATCCCCCTCCTGGGAATATAACTAGAGGAACTTAAATCACTCTACAAAAAAGATACCTGCACACACATGTTTATTGCAGCACTATTTATGATAGCAAAAACATGGAACCAACTGTGCTGCCCATCAAAACTGGATGGGATAAAAAAATGTGGTACCTTTACACAATGGAATATTATGCTGCCATAAAGAAGGACAAACATATGTACTTCACAGCAACTTGGATGAATTTAGAGTCTATTATACTCGTGATCTATCACAGAAGCAAAGAACTGAGTACTGCATGTTCTCACTCATAAGTGGACCCTGAGCATTTACCATTTTGCTATGGGAAAGGGATTGGCAGTAGATGGAAACTGCCAGGAGAGGGAGTGGGTGGCACATAACATTAATAAGGGTACCTGGTCTCAAACCAGGCAAAATGGGGACCAAAGGGAGGCCCAAACTTTACCTGTATGATGACCACTTGTATACCTAAACATGAATTGTATGCCACATCTTTAAAATAAAATACATTTTTAAAAAATGAAATAAAATATGATAAAGTCATTCCAGATAAATAGATGAGTTATGGGCACATCATTGTTAGGACTCACAAGAACCAAATAATAGACAGCAAGGAACAGCTTTTCTTTTCACTTTCTTCTTATCAAGCTTTTGCCTATTGTTTTAATGTATTAAGTTACTCACTGGAAGCTGTTACTACTTGCCCTGCAGTCTGTATTGAAATCACATTTTTATTTTTACCATCTAGGTCATGATTAGTTCCATCAATAGAATGTTAGGACTAAGTGGTGTGTGTGTGTGTGTGTGTGTGTGTGTGTGTGTGTGTGTGTGTGTGTGTGTGTGTTTCTGTACCTTTTTATGCTTCCAAGTCTATATTTGCTAATGAATACTTTTAGCTGATGACCATTTCCACATCCATTTCTTCCCTGAGATTTAATAATGATTAATTATGATTGATTTTATTGGTCACTTAATGTACTTTGAAATCCAACAGTATAAAATTAGTCTCTCAGTTTTGTCAACTGGCAATAAAGATTTTGGATTTGGTTTTGTTCCTGTTTTTGTTTAGGTTAAGTGAGAGTAAGTTCTTACTTTTCAGATTAGGATGATAAATAACTTATGTTCAAAAAGTGGGGCATGGAAAATGATGTCATAGTAGTTTTGTGTCTTATAATTGACTTGAAATTTACAGCATATGAATGTTTTGTCTTTCTAGTATAAATAGAATGTATATCTCTAGACCAGTCGTTCTCAAACTTTAGCATGTGTTAGACTGGAGGAC
>NW_007255560.1:12412-13122 GCF_000164805.1 Carlito syrichta
CAAGGTCCCATTTGTCTATCTTCTCTCTTAAGTCCTGTGGGTTTCGGGTTTTGTACAGGAATTGGATGCCAGTTCCGATTTCCATGAGAGTATTTCCTTCCTTTTCTAAGGTTCTTATGGTTTGAGGTTTTACATTTAGGTCTCTGATCCATTTGGAGTTAACCTTTGTGCATGGGGATAGATAGGGGTCCTGTTTCAATCTTCTACATGTGGTCAGCCAGTTTTTCCAGCACCATTTACTGAATAGGTTCTCTTCTCCCCACTGGTAGGTGGTGGGGGCTTTGTCGAAGATGAGTTGGTTGAGGAATTGAGGTTTTGCTTCTGGAATAGATAGACAAGTGGGACCTCATCAAACTGAAAAACTTCTGCAAAGCAAAAGAAACCATCAAGAGAGCAGGGAGACAACCCACAAACTGGGAAAAAATATTTGCTAACTATATCTGACAAAGGCCTAACATCCAGGATCTACAAGGAACTCAAGCATGCCGAAAGGAAAAAACAACCCCATTAAAAAATGGGCAGAAGTCATGAATAGAAACTTCTTAAAAGACATATGAGCAGCCAAGCGACACATAAAAAAAAATGCTCTGCCTTACTAATCATCAGAGAAATGCAAATCAAAACTACATTGAGATATCACCTAACTCCAGTAAGAATGACCATCATTAATAAAACAGAAAACAACAGGTAACAGTGAGGATGCAGAGAAA
>NW_007255560.1:13142-16289 GCF_000164805.1 Carlito syrichta
CGGGAGGCCCAAACTTTACCTGTATGATGACCACTTGTATACCTAAACATGAATTGTATGCCACATCTTTAAAATAAAATACATTTTAAAAAAATGAAATAAAATATGATAAAGTCATTTCAGATAAATAGATGAGTTATGGGCACATCATTGTTAGGACTCACAAGAACCAAATAATAGACAGCAAGGAACAGCTTTTCTTTTCACTTTCTTCTTATCAAGCTTTTGCCTATTGTTTTAATGTATTAAGTTACTCACTGGAAACTGTTACTACTTGCCCTGCAGTCTGTATTGAAATCACATTTTTATTTTTACCATCTAGGTCATGATTAGTTCCATCAATAAAATGTTAGGACTAAGTGGTGTGTGTGTGTGTGTGTGTGTGTGTTTCTGTATCTTTTTATGCTTCCAAGCCTATATTTGCTAATGAATACTTTTAGCTGATGACCATTTCCACATCTGTTTCTTCCCTGAGATTTAATAATGATTAATTATGATTGATTTTATTGGTCACTTAATGTACTTTGAAATCCAACAGTATAAAATTAGTCTCTCAGTTTTGTCAACTGGCAATAAAGATTTTGGATTTGGTTTTGTTCCTGTCTTTGTTTAGGTTAAGTGAGAGTAAGTTCTTACTTTTCAGCTTAGGATGATAAATAACTTATGTTCAAAAAGTAGGGCATGGAAAATGATGTCATAGTAGTTTTGTGTCTTATAATTGACTTGAAATTTACAGCATATGAATGTTTTGTCTTTCTAGTATAAATAGAATGTATATCTCTAGACCAGTCGTTCTCAAACTTTAGCATGTGTTAGACTGGAGGACTTATTAACACAAAGAGGGCTAGATTCCATTTCTGGTATTTCTGACTCTGTAGGTCTGGGCCACGTGGAGAATTTGCATTTCTCATAAGTTCCAAGTGACCCTTAGGCTATTTCTCCAAGGACCATACTTTGAGAATAGTGAACAACTGTTGTAGGAAGTTGGAAAAATGGGTTTTAAACTTGGTTTTGGTATAAATTATTTGTGTGATTTTAAGTAAGTTATAAATATTCTATTCCTCAGTTACTCCATCTGATAATTAAGACCAATGATACTAGTTCAACTTACTTTGTACATTTGTTGGAAGGAGCTAGTGGTATAATACATATGAAAGTGCTTTTGCAAATTAAAATAAATAAACACTTATGTGACATTACTATATGTTTTCTGAGATATTGAGAAGAAAGAATGGTAATATAACAAAATATTAACTCAAAAATACCATGGCTCATGCACAATGTTTGCAATTTTATTCCCTTTATATTTTCCCTCTCTTTTTACTTTTATAGCACATTAGTGATTGACTTTTGTTTATTATCAAGTAGCATATAAGTGGTTTGTGAATCAATAAACTATTTGGACTTGAGTCTATGGTTTTAGTTTTTTTCCCACCCATGGTTTCTGGGTAGTCCTCTCTTTTTTCACAATATTTATGGCAGAAATATTTCACGGGAAATGGGGTGAAACTAAGTCTCAACAAGATATTGCTTCTTTTTCCTAAATAAACACTTTTATCACTAGGGGACAATCCTGCCTTAGTTGATGACATATTAGTTGATATAAATAAAGGTGTCCTGGTTAGGCCTTTCCAGCTGTTCAGGTTTCCAACCTATAAATCAGTGAAAGATGCAATTTGAACCTGATTACCTAGAAAGACACAAAGGCAGAGAGGACGGTGGCACTTCAATACTAAATATCAAAGGACAAGCTTGCTGTCAAAGTCAGACCACTAGCTTTATTTGATCTATTAGAGTTAAGCAAAAGGGAGGCCAGAAAAAAGAGTGATCACATCATGCCAACAGCTAACAAAGAAAAACTTTCAGTATTTTTTTATTTGTACCAAATATAATAATGAGATGGTAGGTGTGTTTTGTGTAAGTTATTTCTTTCATTTGAATGATAATTATATTCTCAATGTATGAATTAATTATAACTTCTATTGGTTGTGTTGATATTGTTTAGAAAAATTATCTCTAAATCAGATGAAGTTTTGCCTGCGTATGAAAAAGCTCAAGTGACTTGTTCTGCATATGGCATTAATATTCCTTGATGTGAGCTTCATAAAACATTAAAACCAAATTAAACTCAAAAAAAGGACCAGTCCTGTTGATTTATTTATTTGAAGTCAAAAGAGTGGAGATTCCCTTTTTAAAAATATGTGTAGATAAAGACATATGTCTGCTTCACTCCCCCTGCCTATTTGGAGCATATTTAGTAATTTCATCATATCTAGATAATACAATTTTCTTCAAAACTAGAGCAAGATTTATTAAACCTTGAAGCTTGGGGCAAAATAAGTAATTTGTGTGAGTATACTTTATCTAAATGTGTTTTGAAGGTTGCCTGTGCCAGAGAGAAAGAAGTCCCCCAAAATAGGAAGAAAGGCTAATAGTGAATGAGAATTGACACTTTCTGTACAGATCTTGTTGAAAAAGCTAGAGGATTTTCAAGTGCTTCATTGCTTCCTTTTGCTTCTTCCCCTTTGGAATTGAAGTATAGTGTGGAACAGCCTACAGTGTAAAAAACTAAAATGTAAGGAAATCCATGGTAATAGTTAACTCCAAGTCATGCTTCTAAAAGAAAGACCATAGAATTTGGCTTTTATTTGTTATCATTTCTTCATGGACCAGAGCATCCTAGCCTGGGAAGAAGAGTTGGGGACAGCCTATATCCTAAAACTCCCAGAATACACACATACACACACACACACACACACACACACACACACACACACACACACACACATATATATAGAGAGAAATGTATACATATTTTAAAAGGCCAATAATAAAAGTAAATTAATAAAGATGTAAGACCAAAGGATACATACAAAGGTCAATGAAATAAACTTGAGAATCCAAGACTGAAAACCAGCACTTATATCATGGCCGTTGGTTTCAAGCAGAGGCCTAAGAACTATCTTCCTGTGGTCTGGTGACTGTCCTGGAACCTCAGCAGGGAATGGCTATTTCATTTGGAAGGAGCAACACACAACTTTCCATTGGAAGAGCCTCAGGAACACTGCAAGTGATGATTTCTGACTCTATGGAATAGGTACAGATAAAACTGGTAAAGAACATCTGCCCAGAGGTATTTTTTTTTAA
>NW_007255561.1:0-1169 GCF_000164805.1 Carlito syrichta
CCAGTGAAAGGTGCCCACTGGGGGGTACGATGGAGAGATCAGGAGAGGCAGGGCTCTCCCTGTGCCAGAAGGAGGCAGACAGGGTGAACAAAACCTGGGCTGGCCGCAGTGATGCTGGACCACCTTGAATGCTCTGAACCTGATGGCCATCCTAGCTTGGGGCCGTCTGTTTTGTGAGCTCACACGCATCTTGACCATGGAACACGAGTGTAGATGGTGGAGGCAGGCCTTCTGGGTTGCGTGGCCAAAGGCATGGGATGGACATGCACATTGGCCACCTTTGAAACCTCCCACGAATGATGGGTGGGAAAGTGCCTTTTACTCTCCCATCGCTGAGGGTGTCTCCTCACGCTGGGTGGCAGAATTGATGGTGGTGGTGGTGGTGGTGGTGATTATTATTATTTGGAGTCAGAATCACGCTCTGTCTCCAAGGTCGGAGCGAAGGGGCATGCTCACTGCCACAGCAGAATCCACCTGCTGGGTTCAGGTTATCCTCCTACCTCAGACCCCTGAGTGGTTGAAACTACAGGTCAGCGCTACCATGCCCGGGTAATCTTTGGATTTATTTTTGCTGGCTGAGACAAGTTCTCGCCTGTGTCCTGGGATGGTGTCGAACCCGCAGCCTCAGGCCATCCATTTGCCTGGGCCTCCGAAGGACTGGGAGGCCAATCTGAGCACTTGAGCCTGGCCTGTGTTTGTGGTGATGGTTGGTATTATGATTCTGAATCGGAGTCCCACTCTGTCACCCAGGGCAGAGTGCAGGGGCCTGCTCTCAACGACCTCAGCCTCCACCAGCTGACCTCCGGCGATCATTGTTCTGCGGACTCCCGAATGAACGGAACAACCAGTGTGCACCACCATACTCGGCTAATGTTTTTGGCTTCTTGTAGAGATGAGATCTCACCAAGGTGCCCAGGCTGGTCTCACACCTGGTGCCTTAGACCATCCTCTCAGCTCAGAACCCCATAGCGCCGGGATGACAGGCATACGTCCCTGAGCCCTCCCTCAACCCTGCTCTCGGTGGCCCAACATGATGTCTGCTCCCTTTTGACCACCCGGGACCCCAGAGAGGGCAGTCCGAGTGGCCTTCTGAACCCTTCCAGGGGGAAGCACCTGGTGCAAGAGCGTGTCTCCACTGCGGTGCCCACCCCACGTCCTTCCTGTTTTTC
>NW_007255561.1:2883-3934 GCF_000164805.1 Carlito syrichta
AGGAAGGAGGCCCCAGGCTTGGGTCTAGAGTTACTGAAAGATGGTGGATTGGCAGAGAATAAGGCTGTGGCTTTAGGAAGCCGAGGCATGTGATCACTGGAGCCCAGGTGATTGAGACCAGCCTGGGCCACGAGGTGGGACCTCGTCGCTCTCCGTAATGCAAACACTGAAATCTTGCATGGTGGCGCCCGCAGTCCCAGCTACACAGTATGCGATGGCCTACATCCAGGGGCATTCCCTTGCATTGCCCCTGCCAACAAAACGTGTGAGTCCAGTCCAGGCACCATGGCTCACATCCATCAGGCCCACGTTCTGGGAGGCCAAGGTGGGAGGCTACTTGAACCAAGGGGTGGGAGACCAGCCCCGGTGACGTGGCCAGACCTCTTAGCAAGAGGTTCCAAAAATCGATTCAGGCATGGTGACCTCCAGAGTCCTGGTTGCTCGGGCTCTGATGTGGGAGGACCTCCTGAGCCAGACAGGTTGAGGCCCAGGGAGACACAGTCATCATGACCCAGCTTGGCCCACGAGGTACTGGCAAACAAAAAAGACACTTCCTACTTGTGTCACAAACTGCACCCACTGTTTTCCAGAGAAAGGTCTGCGTGGGTGGGGGAAGATGGAGTGATCGGGAGAGAAAGATGCGCTCCCCCTGCCTAAAGGTGGCAGACAGTGCTTCTGGAACCTTGGTTGGCCACAGTATTGTCGAACTGCCTTGATTGCTCTGCGCCTGATGGCCACCCTAGCTACGGGTCATCTGTTCCATGAGCTCACACACATCTTTGCTGTGGGGAACGAGTGTGGAGGGTGGAGGCAGGAATTCTTTGGCGCCTGGCTGAAGGCATTGGATGGACGTGCCCAGTGGCCAATTTTGAAACTTCCCATGATTGACAGCCCAGAAAGTGCCTTTTCATCTCCCATCCCTGAGGGTGGCTCCTCTCCCTGGGAGGCAAGGGTGGTGGTGGTGGTGGTGATTATTATTATATGAAGTCAGAATCCCACCCTGTCACCCAGACCAGAGCCCAGGGTCATGCTCATGGCCACAGATGACTCC
>NW_007255561.1:4773-5982 GCF_000164805.1 Carlito syrichta
CACGGCAGTCAAGGAGTGACTCATGCATGTCTCCACGGCAGTCAAGGAGTCCAATACAGGAAGATGGACAGATCCTGGGAGCTTGAGACCAGAGTGGACATTGTAGCAAGCCCCAACCTCGACCCTAAGAAAACCCCAGAAAATCTTGGGTGAGGGCAGGCCTTGGTTGGAGGATCATCTCCGGCCCAGAGTTCAAGACAAGGCAGGAAGACCAGGATATCGACCATATGGAAAGCCTGTGATTGCAACAGTTTGGGAGGCCCAGGCTGAGAGTGTGGCCCGAGTTGGGGGTTTTCAGAGCAGCCTGGGCAACCTAGTGAGAAAAGACCAGAAGGAAAGAAAGAAAGAAAGAAAGAAAGAAAGAAAGAAAGAAAGAAAGAAAGAAAGAAAGAAAGAAAGAAAGAAAGAAATCCATTGTCTTGTAAACCTTCTGCCCTCAATTCTTCCCCCCCAGGCCCCCCACATAAGAGAGTGATCCAAGCTTGGCACTTTCCAGCCCCAACCCCACCCCAATGGCTGCCCCCGCTTTGTTGTGGGAGTTCCCATGCCTCCCTGGCCAAGTTCATGCCAGCTCTCCTCTCCAAGGTGAGAAATGATCCCCAGGAAGGCCAACCTTCTGACTTGGCAACAAGGACGTTCACCCAAGAAAGATCAGGGACACATCCCTCACCCAGGGACATTTCTTCCCGCCCAATTCCATTTTTCCTGGCTCTAAACAAGTTGCCCTGTGAACACACTACGCAAAGGTGAGAGTATGTGTGCGATTCAGATGTTTTTGAAGACAGGATCTGACTCTGTGGCACAGGCTGGGGCCCGGGGACAGGACCATTGATCACACCAGCCTTGAAATTGTGAGCTCTGGTGATCCTCCCTTCTCAGCCTCCAGAGTGGCCAGAATGACGTGCACCTGGACTCCAGACACCCTGTTTGGATTGGGGTGGATACGGAGTCTCCCTGTGTGGGCCAGGCTGGCCTTGGGCTCCTGGGCTCCTGCCATACTCCCACCAAGACCTCCCAGAGTGCTCAGATTCCTGGCATGGCCCACCACACCAGGTCTTTAAGTTCATTTTCGATGAAGGATAGAGGCCTGACTCGAGGGCTCAGCATCATCATCCCAGCACTTTGGGAGGTCAAGGCCAGCGCCCAACATGAGCCTATAGGCCAAGACTCACCCGGGTACATTGGCGAGACCTCGTCTCTGCATTCCAT
>NW_007255562.1:0-1894 GCF_000164805.1 Carlito syrichta
GGCCGAGAAGATGATGTTGTGTCTTCCATCAGCTCCCAGGACCGGAGAGTCAGTGTCTTCTTCCTTCCAGCTCTGAGTCATGGAGGCTCCGTTCCTGGCAAGTGAGTCCGAGAGGCTGGGGCTTCCTTCCCCCATGTGTTGCCCACTCACAGGATTGGAGCTCTGTGCAGGGCCGGGCAGGCCGGGACAGTGGGGTTCAGATTGTCTTCACGCTGCTTTTCTTGTAGAGCAGAGGTTACATGCTGGTGGCGATCACCTGTTAGGACCTGGACACCTGGCCTCACTCAGCACCCACCCCTGAAGCATGGATGTCACTCCAAGAGAAGTGGGTCTCTGTCCTTCCCGTTGGCTCCCGCGCATGGGTTTGGAGAAGGTTTTCCTCGCAGTAGAGGCACTGTCTATGATCACAGCACTCTGAAATTCTCACTAACAGGTCTGGCTACTTTTCAAGGAGACTATGTGGCAAGAACAAATGCCAGGGTGCTCTCCGCAGAGTTGAGTGGTGAATGCTGGTGGTGAGAAGGAAAGGAAACTCATAGAACCCTAAGGGAAGCAAGCTAAATCGTTGGCTATGGACAGCTAGGAAGTGTATCCCCGCAATCAAAGCACACCTCATTGTGCACCAAAACGACTCCTGCTAAGGGTAGGCCAGGCATGGAATCTCCCACCTCTCATCCAGCACTTTGGCAGACTGAGGACGGAAGATTGCTGGAGCCCAGGAGTTGAAACATGACTGTGTAACATCAGGCAGCCTCATCTCTATCTCCAAAATGTCATCAATGAGCTGGGCATGGAGACATAGGCTTTTCGTTGCAGCCGCTTGGGAGGATTGCCTGAGCCCCGGAGGTCTACCCTGTGGTCAGGTATGGTTGTACCACTCTAGTACCGTCTGGGCCTCAGAGTGAGGCCCTGACTCAAAGAGAAACGCAACCCACAGATGCGGAAAATATATTTGCGAATGTACATCTGACAAGGGATGATCAGCTCGGAACTACAAGGAACTGCCACTTGCCGACAAGAAAAAAACAAACAGCCTCATTTCACAGTGAGCAAAAGATAGGAAGAGACCCTTCTCAACAGCAGACATACAAGCAGCCACCAAAGACGTTGGAAAAAGCTCAGCCTCATTTGTCATCCGAAAATGCAAGTGAAAACTACCTTGAGGAGTCACCTATTTTCAGTCAGGATGGCTATCATCCATCATTCCCAAAACAACACGTGCTGGCGTGGAAATGACAAAAAGGGAACACTTCTACACTGCTCGTGGGAGTGTAAACTCGGACCAGCTCTGTGGATAACCATTTGGTGACTCCTAACCGATCTAAAAATCGACCCCGCCATCCTCCTACTGGGAACATACCAGGAAGAACGAAATCCCTCTCTCAAAGAGATATTTGCACATGTATGTTTATCGCCACATTGTTCGCAGTAGCAAGGACATGGAGCCAACCATCCTGCCCATCTAAAGAGGACTGGATTCAAAATATGTGGTACGTAGGAACAATGCCATATTATGCAGTCACAACGAGAACAAACTCACGAAGTTCACGGAAACCTGGATGGAGTTAGAGTCTATACTACTGGGTGACCTTTCACGGAAGCAAAAACTGGGTATCACATGTACTCACTCATAAGTGGACCTTGCACAACCATCATAATAACGACAACAAAAAAGATTTTCAGAGTTGGGAGATGCAGGGGAGGGGGAGGGCCAGGACTTGCAGTAGTTGGATTCTGCCCGGGGTGCCGGGACGGTCGGGGACAGGCCTGAACAACAAGGGTTCCTGTAAATGAATATTCATATATTTCACCTGAATTGTACCCTACCTCTTTCAAATTACAAATTAAGAAGCAAAAGTTTACACCAGAGCCCTGAATCCATAGCCAGTCATTA
>NW_007255562.1:1914-4248 GCF_000164805.1 Carlito syrichta
GTCTTTTTCCCTGCGGAGGTATGTGGAGCTTTCTGGCATGTTTTCTTTCTGACCACGTTTGCGTGTTTCCCTGTGTTAACGTTACGTGGGAGTTGTTGCGGGGTGTCAGACACTACCTGCACAATGAATGGTACCTGCTGTCAATCTCTCTCTTGTGGGGGCGGGGCTCCGGGTCCCTCGCCATTGCGGGGCTGCAGCGCCCTGGCGTGAGGACAGCGCGTCGCGTCCGGCCGCGTGACCTGCTGGGTGACGCGATCCATCCTCAGAATCCTGCTGCGAGCACCGAGGCGCAACGCGGTCCGCCTCCCGGGCCGCGGCCTCCCACGGAGTGCTTCGGACGCCCGCGCTGCGGGACCCCAGAGTGTGGCTCGCGGCGACTGGGACGACCGCGGAGCTGGGCCCCCCGCTGTCCGCGGAGCTGGGCCCCCCGCTGGCGGCGGAGCTGGGCCCCCCGCAGGCGGCGGAGCTGGGGCCCCCCTACCACGTCGAGGGAACGTGAGTCAGGCCGCTCTTGGACATGGACCCTTAACCGTGAGTTCACAGACTCTTCTTTTCTTGTATTTTCTTACCTGTGTTGTGGCTTTTGCTGGACGTGGAACTGCTGGATTATGCATGAGAGTATCCAGTTTTCTGAGAAGTGTGTGTGGAAGGACTGCCCTATTCCCACGGAATGTATGTGGCCATAAATGTGTCCACTGATTCCTCAGTGTTCGTTCTGTTCCATGGATCAATCGTTAGGGTTTTATACCATTGCCTCTGTGTTTGGTTTCCTGGACTTTGGTGAAAGCAGAAAGTGTGAAACCCTAAACTTTGCCCGTTTTGAGGACAGTTTGGGCTACTGCAGGTCTCATGCAATTCTACTGAAATACAAGACATTTGGGTTTTGGTCGAGATTTCTTTCTGTTTTTAATGCGTTGTGTAGTAGTGGCATCTTCCCACGTCATGGTTTTTATTTATTGAACCCAGTATTTCCTTTCCATTGGCTTATGTCCTGTGCAATGTCTATCAGCATGAGTGTGTACTGTTTAGTGTAGTGTTCTATTGTCCGCTTAACTTTGTTTTTGTACTATTTTGTGGTTTTGGCTGCTATGGTAATTGAATTGTTTCCTTAGTGGTTTCTTCAGGTGGACTTTGAAAGTGTAGAGAGACACCAGGTGTTTGTATGTTGAATTTGTGTCCCGCAACAATGCTGAATTTTGAGTTCTGAAAGGGTGAGTGTGTGTGTGTGAGTGTGTGTGTATGTGTGTGTGTGTCTGGTGAACTTGTTGGAGCTGTCTGTACGTCGCGTCGTGTCTATGAGAACTGAGTTAACTTTACTTCTTCGTCTCCCGTGAGGATACCTTGAAAAATTGTTTTTTGTTTAATTGCTCTGTTCAGCATTCTTGACCCTATCTTGAAGGGAAGTGGTGGAAGACTATATCCACGTATACTTCTTGATCTTCAGGGAAAAGCTGAGAGTTTCACCATGGAGTAATCATGTCAGTTTTGTGTTTTCCTATGTGGCCTTTATCAGGTGAAGGAGGTTTTCTTCTATTCGGAGTTACATTTTAGTGTTTGTATCATGAATCAGTGTGAATTTTTCTCAAATCCCTTCGACCTCAATAAAGAAGGTTGTATGTGGCTACTTTTATACTGCTAGTGCGGTATTTTCCTTTGATTGGGTTTTGTTGAAATGAGATTTACGTTTTGTACGTCGTGCTACACATGTTTCCCAGAAATCAATCCCACTTGGCATGGTTTCTAATCGAATTCATTTTACTATACGTGGCTGAGGATTGGTGTCCGAAATGCCGATGAATGCCTTCCAATGAATAATTGAAGAAAAAGCCTAGAGATTCCACACCTGCACCAACAGTATGGGAGCTCGGTGGACATCCACTCGGAGAACAATCCTAGCCCATGATAGCTGCTGCTTTCCAAAAGTTCTTCAAAGTCCCTGGAAGTTGTCCTAATTTAGGCAGCCAAGCCACCAGAAAGGTTTGGTCTCCGAGAGAGCATTGAGAGTAGGTGGCACATGGCCATGACCTATCCCCACCCCGAGCTGTACATGACGAAAGGTCTGCTTGGTTGAGTGTGGCCGAGAAGATGATGCTGTGTCTTCCCTCAGCTCCCAGACCGGAGAGTCAGTGTCTTCTTCCTTCCAGCTCTGAGTCATGGAGGCTCCGTTCCTGGCAAGTGAGTCCGAGAGGCTGGGGCTTCCTTCCCCCATCTGTTGCCCACTCACAGGATTGGAGCTCTGTGCAGGGCCGGGCAGGCCGGGACAGTGGGGTTCAGATTGTCTTCACGCTGCTTTTCTTGTAGAGCAGAGGTTACATGCTGGTGGCGATCACCTGA
>NW_007255563.1:0-666 GCF_000164805.1 Carlito syrichta
TGTCTTTCTTTAGTTTTCCTAGAAGTTGCCTTATGAATGTCGGCGCACCTATGTTGGGTGCATACATGTTTAGGATAGATATTTCTTGTTGATGGAGTGAACCTTTTATCATTATGTAGTGACCCTCTGTATCTTTTTTAATTTTTGATAGCTTAAATGGTATTTTGTCTGAAATTAGGATTGCGACTCCTCCTTTCTTTTGTACTCCATTCACCTGAAAATTTGTTTCCCATCCTCTTACTTTGAGTCTGTGTATGTCCTTTCTAGTGAGATGGGTCTCTTGAAGGCAGTATATTGTTGCCTGGTGATATTTTATCCATTTTGTCATTCTATGTCTTTTCATTGCTGTGTTTAGTCCATTCACACTCAGACTAATTATTGAAATGTGAGAGTTCGTCCCTATCATGGAGTTCTTATTGAGTTATTGTTCTTCCACTTGGTTTTTTCTTTTTTCTTTTTTTTGTCTTTCTTTTGGTTTTGGGGTTGGTTCGTGTATATTTTATGCTTTTCCCTGTACTCTTGTGAAGAACGTTGTTCTTTTTTCCTTTTCTTCTGTGTTTAGTACTTTCTTAAGTGTTTCATGTAGAGATGGTTTTGTGGCTGCATAAGTTCTTAGGGATTGGATATCTGGGAAAGATTTTATTTCTCCCTCGCTGATGAAGCTAA
>NW_007255563.1:1876-2902 GCF_000164805.1 Carlito syrichta
CACATACCAACTATCAGGTGAGAGAGAGACACAGGGCTGGGAAGAAGTGAAGAAAGACACGTAAGAAAGATTCCCTAAGGGGTACTGATAGCTACACAGAGACAGGTCAATAAAATTGAGAAACAGTGTAGTTCAAAAGGTAAACAACAGACGTGATCTAAACCAACAGTTACAATGATAAAATCATAAGTCAAAATAAGCGAAAGAGAGAAGTGCGAGAGGGAAAACAGATATACATACCAACTATCAGGTGAGAAAGAGACATGGGGCTGGGAAGAAGTGAAAAAAGACAGGTAAGAAAGATTCCCTAAAAGAATACTGATAGCTACACAGAGACAGGCCAAAAAAATCAAGAAACAGTATAAGTCAGAAGGTAAACACCAAACGTAATCTAGACCAACAGTTTCAATGATAAAATCATAAGTCAAAATAAGCAATCAGACTAGAGTCACTTCTGTGATCTCCGATTCCAGCCTCTCCCTTTTGTTTTTCGTTGCAGCATAGGAGTGGGGTTTTGTCTCCTGTTTCGCGCTGTTACCTTAGGAACTGAGGTAAAGTTTGTTGATAGGTGGGCGGGGCAATAGAAGTCTCTGCCTGGAGAATAGCAAGGTAGTTTACCCAGATCTTTTTCTCTCCACTTGTCTGGGTCCCCCGGCTTGGGGTCTCGCACTGAGTGCCTCAGCCCGGAGTTCCAGAGCTCCAAAGCTCCAAAGGGCAAGCAATGGGTGGCGAGAGTGGCTCTGGGCCCCCCACAGGGTACTTCAGCCAGGAATGGGACTGGTGTCTCTGAGGGACGGGTGCCCAGAGCCTCCCTGTGTGACCGGCGGTGCCGGGTGCCGGGCTTGAGACAATGCAGCTGGGGAGAGAGTCGGAGGTAGCAGGGACCCAAAACTTCCCCGCACGCTGCAATATCTAGCCTTAGGAAATGAGGTAAAGTTTGTTGATAGGTGGGCAGGGCAATGGAAGTCTCTGCCTGGAGAATGGCGAGGCAGTTTAAGCAGATCTGTTTTTCTCCACTTGTCTGGG
>NW_007255563.1:3467-50588 GCF_000164805.1 Carlito syrichta
AAGTAATAGCCTTTTTGGGAACTCACGTTCAGAGAATCTCACCAGTTCACCTATGCCGTCACCATCTTGCCCTATGCTCTATTTTTAAATTGATCACTGATACCCTTCTGGTCAAGTAAGACTTCACTTCACATTTTCCTGCCATTTTGTACAAAACTCTAGTTCTTAAAATCTCTCAGATCATGATACCTTTAGTGTCTTAGTATTTTTTTCCACAAAACACCTAAATCAAATAAAAATAAAAACACAAAATTTCACTTATTAAGTAATAAGCTCCTAAATTAATTGTTGCAGTTTGCATGAAGGCTGATAGATGTCACTCTGTTTTCCTAGAAATTTAAAAATATCCCTCTGGTCCCCTGTTACTCATTCGTAGTGCCCATTTGGCACACAGTTTGCAAAATGCAGTCTTAAAGACATAAATTGAATGGCAATGATAACAAGAGTAACGTTTATTTAGAGCTATTTATTGCTCCCTAGACAGAATCTTTCTGACCCATTAAGCAACAATCTCGTTGCCCTATGCCATAACCTTTGTTGGTAATTTCTTCTAATTGGGGTAAGAGATTAGTTAACGTATATAATAGCTAAGATTATAGCAATGATGACTTAAGTCATGTTTATTGTTTAAACTACTAATGTTTAGAAGGAAAATAAAAATGTTTTGCAAAGGTTAGTGTTTTTAGCGTAATTAGCAAGAAATGATAAAATGATTTGATAGGACCACTCAGGTTTGTGTAAGTATAGGTAACACTTTCATTGTGACTGTACTACATGACTGTTGCAAGCCAGCCCTTATACATCTTTCCTGCAGAAGATTTAATTTATTTGGCCTCTTGAGGAACACATTTGGCATTGTAATATGTTTTGCTTCCAGGTTCTATTTCCAAGGATGATTTGACAAAATCGCACATAAATTTATCTTCAAGGCACACTATTTCCCTTCTAGGGAGCTATCTACTCATTCCACAGAGGTAGAAAGTAATATAATAATCACATGTAGATATTCAGTCAGTGAAGTCCTCATAGATCTTGTATGTAAGTCACTATATAATTTTGTTAGTCATTATACCTATGAGACAAAAAATTTGAGGAGCATTAACTGCAAATTAAGGGGATTTAGATCAAATAAACATTTAACTGTCTTATTTACTGTATAAATATCTGCATGGTGAACCATTGAAATTATAAAAGCATAAAATTTGGAAATAATCTAAGCCAGGAAGAATTTGTTTGCTTCTTGATTTTTTTTCTGACTTCCACAGGCAGTTTACCTTGATCTCTTTGTGACTTTTGTTTTTGTTAAAATATACAGAAATAATTAAGCAGATTCATAGAGCTGAATGATAAAATTGTATTACGAGATACACTGGGACTCAGTGTGACCTTATCAAGTGAGGTGTGCCATTCATTAATTCAGATAATAAAGTTTATTATCATAATATTTTGCTTATGCTATTGTTGAGCTTAACCACTCATTCATATTTGCATATGCATATTGAGATAATATCATTTCATTAATTTTTGTGCTGAACCTTAATCCTCCTAAGAGTAATTTTGAAAGTTTCTTATTGCACATATTTTAACTATGTATTATATGTTATCTTCATACATGCTCGAACAACTTATAAGCAACTGAAATTTTCCATTGTAATATGCTCCTGCAGCAAGTCAGCTAATGTAGACATGTAGCCATTCATCTTATCAGACAATTTTTGTAAATGTCTAGTACAGGTCTTAGATGTAAAAGGCATTCATTCTGCTAAGTTCGTTTTCTCTCTTAATTTTTAATATCTTCTTCCAGCTGCTTTTCGCAAGTGTTCCTTTCTTTTTTGACAGAATCCTTACAATCTAATCTCAATATAGCAACTAGAAGAAAACTTCTAAACATAAACCAGATCATGCCACTCCACCCCTTACAACCTTTCAGTACTTTCCATCAGAGTTGGTTACAGAGAAAGTAACCAAATATATATGTATATTTTCCAGCGCCTACATGACCTGCCTTGATCTGGTCCAAGCTCATCCTACAGTTTTATGTCATTTCCAATCACTGGCCTTTGCTAGCTCTCCTCCAATTCCACTAGCCTTTTTGGTAATTTAAGTTAGACTCCATTTCAGCTGTGATCTTTTTTCATGTTTTGCCTATGCCTAGACTGCTCTTGCAACAGATATGCACATGACTCCATAATCACTTCTACCTGCTAAAATAACCTCTTATCCTGTATATCTTCATTGATCAACTGACCTAAAAGTACCTTGAACATGATGTTTTTGTTTTTCTTAACCACCTTATATTTATATCATTACCTTTGTCTATTTTGCATGTTTGTTTGTCTGTTATGTGCACTAGCATTAAGGTGTCCATATTATTCAGTGTCCAAACAAAATACTTTTAGAATGTTAGCAGGAGCTAACAGAATTAGAAGTATATATATTTTTACATACTTGTCATTGACTGAAACATTGGTTGCATTATATTGTTGAATCTATAAAATATTACTATTGAAAAACTATTTTCTAAAATATAATTACCTCTAAAACAAGAAATGGCATATATACATTAAAAAACTTCCTTATATTTATTATTGGAAGATTAAAACCAGCAGAAATAGTTATTTTAATATATTTATATCTTTTTATCAATTACGTAGTTTTATCCACCTCTAATCATATCGTATGGGCTCCATAAGTTGGTGTTGAATATAGACAAATATTTTGTTACCTGTTGTCTTTTATTTATTTATTTTTATTTTTTTGATGTGGGGAACAATTCAGAACAATTCCAATATACAAGTGGACATCGTGCCAGTAAACTTTGGGCCTCTCTTTGGTTTGAGATCAGGTACCCTTATTGATGTTGTGTCCCCTCCCCGCACTGTCAATCCCTCTCTTATAGTATATCCGTAAATGTTCGCTATCTGTTGTCTTAGTAAGCCTTCCCTAAAATGCAGACTGTAGACAAAATTTTTACAGCAGCAATTTTATTGGTTGCACAATCCAAGAAATGCATTGAGTGCTAGATGAGATGAGAGTGAGGCAGGAAGGAGGCCAAGCAAGTATAAAGAATGACATTACCAAGCAGATTATAACTTTGGTACAAGCAAATGCTTTGTCCAGCAGACATCTTCAAAGAGGTTGCTTCTCTGGACTGTTTATCTTGGGAGAAGTATGGGGAAAAATGTGAATAACTTGTTTCCCACCATCCATGTTTGCCCCAGCAAGTGGTCACTCCCTTGAACTTGCAGTGGGTGTAAAAGTTTGCAGCATATTATACTGCAGAGCATTCGGAAACTCAGGGGAAGAAAAAGAAGGACTTGCCATAGGGTAAAAGCAAAGTACTCATAGGCCATATCCAATGAGACTGGGGATGGGAATGTTGCAAGCCACTCCATCGGGAAAGCAAGGTCTTGTGCAGAGACAGCTAGAGGAGGGACTGGACTTGGTACAGTCCACCCTTGTGCAGCTCAGATCTGCTCACACTCTGCTTGATAGTCAACTTCACCTTCAACTCCTGCCCTCAGGAGAAGCATGGAAGTCCAGTCTCTAAACGTTAATGTTTGTTGCTATATCCTTAAACATACAACACACAAACATTTTAAATGGTGTTATCAGCTGACTACAGCTACAATTTTGGTTCTTGCTGAACAAGGTGATCCAGACCTAGAACTTTAAGGGATATTGTTCCTAAGGTACTTGGAGCTTCTGGACCTGTGTTTTGTGCAATTGCCATTTTCAGTTATCACTGGATATAAAAACACCAGAAAATCCATTGGGTTTCAGACATAATTCTTTTTGTCCTCACTGTGTAGTAGCAACGATAACTTCTTGTGGCTATCATTTGACTATTCCCACCAGTACATTACAGAATTGGGAATTCAAGGCAGTAATATGTTTTATCTCTACTTGGAAAATAGCATTTCTAACTTAGCAAAACCTAAAGTGGGAATGAAAAACTGGAAATAAAGGCAAGCATACCTACTCTTTTCTTCCCTGATCTCTATATACCAGCTGTTGGTTCAGGGCGTACTAGAGAACATCACCCAGGGATTTTGTCACTGAACTGGCTCCTTAATTGAGTCTTCTTTGGATCAGTGTGATAGAATATAAGTAGTAAAACCCTTGAATCTTGCAGTCATCAATTCATCATCATACCTTTTTTGTGATCAAGTGGGTTCCTTGTCCTAAAGCAATGTCATATGACACGAGATACTCTATTGAGATGTCAGTCATTTTATCACCTGAGAGAGTAATGTTGATAAAAACTCATACCCAGAGAATGCATTTCTTCTGGAATGGAATAATCACTTCCCTCCTTGATGGAAGGGTCATATTTCATTGATCTGGCAACAAGTGTTTATCTGGGCTTCCAAAAAATAGTGCTTCGTGGAAGACTGCAGTGACTTCTACTGCTTTTAGTCTGCGCATTTGGCAATGGTAGCGACCAGATTAGCCTTGGTGAGAAGAATTCCATCCTAGCATACCCATGCGTAGCTTTTTTCCTTTCTACTATGACCATTCTGGCCATGCACCCACTGTGCAAGCTTTGCCATAGTCACACTGTCTACCTTGTTGAAGAGATGCTTGCTGGAGATGGGTTCTCTGTCGTAGCTACGAGTTTCACATATCTGTGTGCCTTGTGTCCATTCCTGTAAGATCTTCTGCACTCTTCTTCCCCAGACCTCCTTGGCCTTGATTTATGTCTTCTTTATTTGAGGTCTCTGATCATTGAGCCAAGCCACTGCCATCACCCAGGAATCAGCATATTATCAGTACCTCTTATCACCTCTCCTTCTGTGCAAAGTGAATGACTGAGTTCACCAAACGTAGCTCTGCTCACCTGGAGGCATTTCCCTTGTTGCTGACTTGAAGGCCAACCCTGAGAGGGGCTAAAATGTGTCAGGGGTCCATTTTCATAGTGCACCAACGTTCTGGGTTGTCTCATCTATTAAGCAGGTCAATTTGCTTCCGCCTTTGATGGTATACATGAGGAACTTCTCAAAATGCATTTCACCTTCTCTCATCCTATATCATTTGCTTATTTATAATATTTACTGCTGTTCTCCTTACATCATAATATAAACTCCATAAGGAATACTATATATTATACATAAATATACACAATATAGTATATATTATAATAAATATGTAATATATACAATAAAATCAATATGTGCTATATACTATACATACTGTATATATTATATATGTATTTATATGTATAAACAAGTCTTGTTTCTTTTATTTACAAACAGTTTTTATTTTGAATTTTGTTGATTTATGATTTAGGGTTTCCATGATTCATATTACCTTATTTTTTGAGGGAAAAACACCTAAAACCAACATCTTCTGAAGTCACGTGGGAAGACAGGAGTCTCTCTTGTTATTTTGACTCTACACTTAGAATTAAGCTCTTAAAGGGCATCATGTTTTCTAACCACTTTTGTATTTTATTACATGTATGTCTGGAGTAAAAATTTCTGACAAGAGGATGGCCATAGAAAATTTTCTCTATCATTATTTCGAAGATGAATATGGAGTTAATTTTCATTTTTGATACATTATATTGAGATTTTTAATCCATTCTCTGTAAGTTAGGTTTGGAAGGAGTCTAATCTCACTGTATCATTTGAGGACAGCTCTATGAATATTTGTGACAAATTAATCTTTTATTTGCCTTGAAAATTATGATTCAATCTGATGCAATGAAAAAAATTTATGACTAATGTTTAATCATGACTGTCATATAAGAGCTAAGCTGTCAGCAGGATGCTGTGACACTTATAGCTAGTCTCTTCCAGCTAAGAGAGGATCCACACAGCTTCTAATAGCTTTGGAATCTATGACTCAATATTCTGGCACTTTTAATAGATTAATTGTGTTTTATGTTCTATATGGAATTCTATATTTGAAGCCAGCCTAAATATTATTGAATATTTAATGCTATCACAATCATTATACTTTCACTTTAAAAAAATGAATGCAGAAATCTTTTGCCAAAATTCAAAATGGTCTTAATTGATATGAACATCATTTTGAACATAAAGCTTTAAAAAGATGCTTTGTTAAGTTAATCAACATGTGATTACGACGATGATGTTACATACCTAGTCTTGTGCTGAGAACCTTGGCGTTATCAATAATGTGTGGATAAATAATAATGTGACCTCTATTCTTAAGGAATTTTCTAAGTAGAGAGAGAAAAGTTATAGTAAGAAAAAAACTATATAGCACTGCAGTGTAATGTATGAAATATACATATTTGTGAACAGACGTGGCAGATACTAGGGACTAGAACACTGATTTTAAAAATAATAATTATATGAGGGTATTTATTTTTCTCTTTATTGTCTGCAGATTTTGGGTATCTTTTTCCTTGCATGTTTTTCAAGTTGTATGTCCACTGTTTCCTTTTTTCTTAGCAAGATCCAGACTGTAATTCAATTGGTCATGAATTACTTTCAATTTAATATAATTCTTCTAGACTTTTCCTACTCAATATTTGTAATATTTTGACCAAAATGTAGGCAATTTGCCTGTTAACCTTAAAGATGCTACAAAACAGAATGATTTTTACTTTGAACAACAAAATTCAAAATTGTCCAAAAATGGACAGTTAATTTGCAGAGATTTCAATAGCAAGTGCACATTTAACAGATGTAAGAGTAAGTTTTTACTTGGTTATAAAATACCAATTTCACAAGTATGTAACGGATAATTTTTTTTAACAATAGTATTGTGAAAAATAAATGACTTTGTAGCCTGATATTATATACAGTCTGAGACAACATTATATTGTGCCCAAGAGAAGATGCATATGTTATGCAAATGGAAATTGAGTGTTTAGAGTACTAAGGAAGAGAACTCTGTTCTATTATAAATTGAATATGTTATACCTGAATTCTTATGTTTGAATATGGCACTCTACTTTCAAAACACATAGCAACAGGAAAATAGGATTATTTATATCGAGACTCAATATTCTTATCATAAAATGCATAGTTTAAGAAGGTATAGGTATATAGGTTGGAAAGGAAAATTACAAAGCACTAAGCACTGAGCTAGAATTTCAGACCAGAATAAGGAAAACTTTTATCAAGAGCAAGAAATGTTCAAAGTATAAGTTGATTCCTGGAAGAAAAGATAAAAGTAATACTCCCTGGGGGTTTTCAAGCATGGTCCAGAACACCAAATACCAGATGTTTTGTGAAAGAGATTTAAGGTTTATTAAGTTGAAATATATGTTCTTAGGATACTTTCTAATTATGACTTTCATTGATTCCATCATATCCTTAATATGTATTTCCTTAACCCCAACCACAGTGGATCTGTCATTTCTCATATCAAAACTGCAATAACATTTTCATCTTTTATTTGCTTTTTATTATTTTTGTATAACATTGTCAAACTGTATTTTTTAAAACTGTAGTCTTAGGATAGGACATCAATACACTCTTCTCTTCCAAAACCTTTTTAAAATTTATTTACAGACTTCATTTTCTTTATAATCCACAAATGACCTAAATGACAAAATCTCTACTCTTCATTTATTTATATTAACACTTGAGTCATGTTAAACTTTCTAATAACTAATACTCAAACCCATGCTTCTGATTTTTGACCTTCTTGGCCAATTTCTCCTCCCCAAACCTTGGACTCCATATTAAATCACCCTTCAATAACCATCTTAAGATATGTAATTTCTAGTAAAACTTAGGTGATATTGACAATAAATAACATATTTTCTCATTTCTGACTCTCTGCTATGTTTAATAAAACATCACTACCTTTCTACTTACTTTCTAGTGAAGATGTACAAATTCAAAAACAAAAACAAAAAATCCCTGAACTTGCTGTATAGAGATCTGGTTCTAGTATGACTCTACTTCCATTTAGTTGTGTGGCCTTCAATAAACTTTGGAAACTTTCTATGTGGCAGGATACAGCAAACACATATTTTAATATAGCATATGTCATATGATTTTTTCTTGCCTTAATATCATTCTTATATTGTTGATTGTGTAATTTTTATAAATTAAATTCCTCTTGAAAATAATAGCTTGTATTTTCTTGTTTTTCCCATGCAATTGACTATTCACAAAATTTTTGTGTTCTTTTAATAAATACAAAGTCAAAAAAATGAACCTTAGTAAATATTTCATATTTTTATTTATTCTTTTTCTTTTTGTTGACACTTTGATATATTTTCATATCTCAAAATTATATCAATATCTTGACTTTCAGCCTTTCTTTAATTCTTTCATTCAGCATATCAATGAAATTGTCTAAACACTAAATCTTTCTCTTTACAGATGTTTGTGTAAAGAATATGCTTTATATAAATATCCTTAAATTATCATTGCAATATAAACAATGGTTTTATTTCCATAGGCTTACCTGTATGTCCATGCTTGGCAAATAGGAGGAATTCAATACATTACTAATTTATTCACTGATTAAATGGATGACTTGTAGTTCTCCAGCTTTGAATCTGTGGCCTTATTTTTAACTTGTAAGCAAACTATGCCACTTTGAAGCAAGGTGGATTGCATCAAGGGTATAACTTACAAACCTCTAGTAACAAATTTCACCTGAACAGATGCCATTGCTCAAGACTACACCCTGGCAACCTGCTGGGAAGTTCTGTCTGTCCATGGAGTGCTTCTCCTGGAACTCAAACAGATGTGTCCAGGGTCCATTCTGTTCCACCCCAGTTCCTTCAGATAATCTCTCTTAAAACAATTGAGTCTGAATGGATAATATTCACATACTCTTCACCCACAAGTGTGAGAACTGGTGTCCTAAGTCACATGAAAGGAAATTCTCTCATGCATGTCTTTGATAAACCAACCATGCATGGCTCCCACAGGCTCATTACTGTTAATGAATTTTGGTCTAATGTGAAGCATTATTCCAGGCATTTGTGCCTTTATATTCTCTGTTGAAAGGAGGTGACCTAGCATTATTCCGGACATCTCATATTATCTAATGCTTCTGCAGAATAGTTTTAGTCTATAAGAAAGAGTAAATAGAATATAGATCTCTTCAGTGTTTTGTTGAGATGACCGTCCAATGCTAAAACCCCAATTTCTTTTTTTTTTTTTTGAGTTGGAGTCTCACTCTGTCACCCAGACTGGAGTGCAGTGGCCGCTCCTGGCCAGTGCAGCCTCGACTTGCTGGGCTCTGGCAATCCTTCCGCCTCAGTCTTCCAAGTAGCTGGAACTACAGGCGTGTGCTACCACGCCTGGCTGATTTTTTATTTACTGTAGAGATGAGGTCTCGCCAAGTTGCCCGGGTGGGTCTCGAATCCGCGGCTCAGGCAATCCACTCACCTCAGCCTCCCAAAGCGCGGGATTACAGGCAGGCTGAGCCACCGAGTCCAGCTGCTAAACCCAATTTCTAAAGCTGCAGGCCTTTCTTTTTTCAAACATAACTGAAAGACTTAAAGTATATGTGCATATTGTATCAATCAACTACTTCCAGAAACAACCACAAGAATTGGCATACAAAGGAAACATCTATTTCTTATTCATCTGTGGTCAACTGACATTCAGATTCCCCCTCAAGAAATAGCTTCACAATTCCAATGGGTTGCTCTTCTTCAAGGTATGGGTCCACTCAAACTTGGCAATGGAGGCTTGGTTCCACCTAAGGTCATTATACCAGAAGGGATGGCAGCCACCCCTGTGTAGCTTTCCTCATGGTGATGACAAAAGAGTGAGAGTGGAGAATGTGATGAATGCCTCTTAAGGCTTACACACAAAACTGGCAAACTCTCACTTCTGCCAACATTTCTTTAGCCAGAAGAAGTTAAGTCAGCAAAGTACAGGGACAGAAACATATACTCCAACTTTGGTGAGAGAAGCTAAAGTGTATGTATATGGTGTTCTGTAAAGTTTAAGGTTTCTTTTGATAGACACAACATAAAGTCACTGGGATAGATGAAAGACAGAACTCTTGTGACTTACAGCTCCAGATGAAAGAAAACTCCCAGAAAGGGCCATGCAGGTTGCACCCAGTGACGAGGTAACAAGCAAGCTGAAGCAATAGGGTCAGTTTCTGAATAGCCAACCCATTGGGTTTATCTAGATTACCTGGGCTCCCTGTGAATTGGTTAATTTGAATAATTGATCAGGTTCCAGAGCATGCAGTCTGTCTCTAGTTGTCTGATACCTGACCCTGGAGTAGTAGGGGAGGTTCCAAAAGTGGCCCAGAATGTGAGAAAGCTCAATAAGGGAAATAGTTAGGTTATGGACTTAATCAGCTGCTCAAGAAAGGAAACTCACCAGCCTCCAGCCAGGGTCTCAAAAACGGGTCAAAACAGCAATTAAACAACAATAGCAATGACAACAACAAAATTCTATTACAATTGACACCTTAAAGTCTTGACATAATGTTTGAACTTGTTTATTTGGTGTATTTGAGTGGTCAAATAGCAGAGAAGACTTTCAAACTTTCAGAGAGTAGAATATAAATGGTTCTAAACAGCACTAGAAAAACATTTTATTATGAAAGCAAAAGTGAGGAGTCTTTGTAGACTAGTCCATATCCAAGATCCTCATTTTATGGCATTGTCACAAAAAAAGAACTGGGATTTCTGGGGTCTTTAACAATATCTTGATAGAGTTGTAAAATGTTTTAAAAGTATGAGTTATATTTTGTTATGACAACATCTTGATGTATCCTTGGGTCAAGGTGGTCGGCCCAGTACTTACGTTGTGAAGGGTATATACTGACTTTTCAGTAAAGGTATGTAAAGATTAGTGATACTTATTCATAATCAAGGGGGAGAGGTGATCAAGGTCATAATGAGGAGTAAAGCGGTCTTGGTGGTAAGTTGAAGGGGGCAGAGTAGGAGAAAGGACTGACAAGTTAGAAGTTCTCTCCCCAAGGGAGACAAGGGATGAGTTGATATGAGATTATCTGGAGGAAAGCATTAATTTTTAGAAAGGCACACACCGCTTGTTTTGACAGCGAGACATGAGTATACACAGAGGCCAAACAGCCATATCTTTCAAAATAGGAAAGGTCATTGGGAGGGATTTGTAAAGTTGGAGTTACTATTTCAGGCCTTGAATTAGGAATATTAAATTCTGGGTTATGAGTAGACCCATTTAGGAATCCATTTATCATTTTGTAATTGAAATTGGAGTTCTTTGATTAGCTCATTTAGGTCTCCCAATTAAACCAGCTGCCTGGGCCCTGACTTGGAGATAAAATTTCCATTGAATGCCTTTAGTAAGAACCCACTACTGTTTATTCTGGGGTGTGAAATGTGTGTCTCAGACACTACTACTAATGTCTGATGCTTCAAAGAGGATAAGAAGTGTCTTGGCATACAGAGAAATGTGTGTGACTTTGATTTGCGTGTCGAATACCTGTGAAGCAAGAAATTCACAGGTTCTTTACTCTGAAGGTCTAAAGTTTGCGAAAATGTGTGGATGGAGTCCCTTGTTGATTGGGGAATCTAGTGTTCATATGATTATCGGAAGTTTGGTCGAGTTAGCTGATCCTTGGGTTATATTACTTATCAGGAGCATTCTGGCTACGGAACAGGAAGCTGCAGGCTGTCCCTGAGCTCCATCACTTGTGATGGTGGTGACAAGGCTGTTGTCATGCTACAAACTCCCATTACTGCTCACTTAGTTAATCACAAGGGCTTCCCAGGCAGCCAAGGGACTGGAGTGGGGTGGGGGAGAAATAAACTTCTCCAGCATTGTGGCATCCGACAAGTGACTGAGATTGGAGACCATGCCCTCCTGCTAGAGGTATATGTCAGAGGGTTCAGATTTTCTCCGTCCTATATTAAGAAGTCCATGGTAACCAGGCCTAGCTAGTGGAGTACTCCTTCTATGACTCAAGACATAATTGGCAGTTGAGTGCAGAGGGTCACAAGTTCAGGGTCTATGAGAGCCTCTTTTTGCAGGAGATCCCTGTACGTGGCCAGCAATTTTCTCTTTAATAGAGTCTAACACAAGGGTGAGTAGGATTAGCTAATTTGAATAAATTCATGTTCTCCGGGACATAAGAACTGTTCCTAATCGTCTGATAGCTTGCCTTGGGGTGATTTAGGCAGGTGCTTAGTGTCCCTAAGTGTGAGCTGCTCAAAGGTGTAACTGACTGGCCTCCATTCAAAACTGCAAAATGAGGTCAAGACAAAAGCTTTATTACATGAGGTAAGAGTGAAGATTTGGAGCGAGCAAATCAATCCTTTAAATACAGGCACCACTACTCCTAAGATTCTTTAGTGTCTAATTCATGATGATTTAGACTGAAGCATGTGTGGGAGCAGGAAGGGCAAATTCATCAAAAAGTTATTTAATGGCTACTCTGTAACAAGAACTCCATGAGGTACTGAACTGAAAACCACTGTGCATCACCACGAGGTCCTTCTGGTTTTGCATGGCTCTTTAAAAAATATTCGCCTTTGGGAGGCTGGGGTGAGCGGATTGCCTGAGCCCGCAGGTTCGAGACCTGCCTGGACAACTTGGTGAGACCTCATCTCTACAATAAATCAAAAAATTAGCCGGGCACGGTAGTGCGCGCCTGTAGTTCCAGCTACTTGGAAGGCTGAGGTGGAAGGGTTGCCGGAGCCCAGCAGGTCGAGGCTGCGGTGGCCGGGAGCGGCCACTGCACTCCAGTCTGGGCGACAGAGTGAGATTCCCACTAAAAAAAAAAAAAAAAAAAAATTTTATTGTTAAATCTTATATTCGGTTTCAAAAAAATATAGCAGGCTTTAAATATATATAATTATAGCCACATTAAAAATAATAGCTAAATATACTTCTAAAACTTATCCAGATCATGCTTTTTTTCTATTTTGACTTTTAAAAAATTGTATATTCAGTTCCTCACTTCACTCAACTATTATCCTAGTAGACGTACAACCAAATCTTTATGTTCTTATAGTTTGATAAAATTATAAATCTTGAGCAAATATTTTAATAGCCATCATCCATTTCATTTACTTGCAATGAGAAAGTAAATGAATACACATTTTTTCATGATAAGTAGAATGGCTTTGTATTGTTATTTTTTCACTTAATAACTTCTATTTGATTAGTTATTTTTCACTTATTAAATTAGTTACAAATTTAGGCTTTTATTTACTGAGTATAATTTGAAGATTATAACATTACATGTGCCTATGTTAATTTGCATTATTAAAAATCATGAATTCTGCAGCAGGTGCTTACTTTTAAAGTAGGAAGCATGGGAAATGACAAGTATTTGCTTGCTTTCTAATATTGTATTTCACCAGGAGTCAGAAGTTCTATTTTCCTTTGACTTTATAGATTTATTCAAATATCATAATTTCTCTGGCCAATACTTCAGCCTATCCACCAGCTCTTGATACCTCACCTATCTCATCTTCTATTTTTTAAAATAAAATAATGAGTTGAATGCATCTCAACTCAAATAAAGCATTGATATATGTGCTATGGAAAGGGAAAATGATGACATGAAGGGAATTCGAGCTGCTCTTCAGTATCTGAGATTAAAACCTTTCACTGTATGGGTGTTGTTCCTGGTATAAAGATGTCCGGTCCTCCAGGGAAGGACTCACTACTTGCCTTGAACCTCCTTCAGGCTTGCCTCCACCTCAGAACATCTTCTAGAGGTCACGCTCTTGTTGGGGCAGCTCCTGATGAATAGGTGAGACAGAGTCCTAAGACGTTTGTCCTTTTTACCTTATGTGTGGCCCTCCCACGGGTGATACTCCATGACTCACTGCTAGTTTTTGGATGCTTTGCCAGATCCTGTGTATCTGTTTGACTTCTTCCTCAATTTAATATTGCTTTCTGAACTCTCTCTTCACATATGTTGAGTCCTAATAAAAATCTAGTACCCCGCACTCTGCTTCTACATCCTGAGAGCACAATCAGTGACATATCCAAACGGGTGTTCTAGAGTCTATGATTATAGTCCTAATTCATATCCTTAATTTATAACATTAACAACTGCATGAAGCTCAAATGAGTCAGAATATTTTCACTGAAAATCAAATAGGTAGAGTTGATATGGATTCAGTGGCCCTTATCAAGATTATTTTTAAAGTCCAAAGTCTCAAGAAGACATCGAGACACTAAATAGACCAATAACAACCCAGGAAATGGATGCCATCATAAGAAAACTACCTAAAAAAAAAAAAATCCCTGGACCAGATGACTTTCCAGTGGAATTCTGCAAAGCGCACAAGGAAGATTGATACCAATCCTGTTGAAAACACACCAGATAATTGAGAAAGATAGAATTTTCCCAAAATCATTTTATGAAGCTAACATTATACTGATACCCAAACTGGGTAAAGATCCAATAACAAAAAAGGAAACTACAGGCTAATACCCCTAATGAACATAGATGCAAACATTCTCAACAAGTTTCTAGCAAATCAGATCCAACAACACATCTCAAAAATCATCCACCATGACCAAGTAGGCTTCATCCCCAGGATGCAAGGCTGATTCAACATCTGGAAGAACATAAATGTAATCAAATACATCAACAGGTATAAAAACAAGAACCACATGATTGCATCATTAGATGCAGAAAAAGCTTTTGATACAATCCAGCTTGCCTTCTTGATAAAAACTATTGAACACCTAAGCATAGAAGGAACATACCTCAAAATAGTAAGCGCCATCTATGATAAACCCACAGCCATCATCTTTCTAAATGGACAGAAGTTGGAAGCATTTCCCCTGAAAACTGGAACAAGACAAGGCTACCCCTCTCACTCCTCCTTTTCAACATTGTGTTGGAAGTCTTAGCTAGAGTAATTAGACAAGAGAGGAAATCTGGGGAATCTAAATAGGAAATGAGGAAGTTAAGTTATCCCTCTTGGCTGATGATATGATCCTATACCTCAAAAATCCAAAAGAATCTGTCAGAACCTCCTTATACTGATAAAGGACTTTGGCAAAATCTCAGGGTACAAAATAAATGTGCAAAATATAGTCAGATTCTTACACACCAACAACAAACAGGAAGAGAACAAAATAAAAACCACAATCCCATTTATTTATTTTATTTTTATTTTTTTGAGTTGGAGTCTCACTCTGTCGTCCAGACTGGAGTGCAGTGGCTGCTCCCGGCCACCGCAGCCTCAACCTGCTGGGCTCCGGCGAGTCTTCCGCCTCAGCCTTCTAAGTAGCTGGAACTACAAGCATGTGCTACCATGCCCAGCTGATTTTTTGATTTATTGTAGAGATGAGGTCTTGCCAAGTTGTCCAGGCGGGTCTCGAACCCGTGGCCTCAGGCAATCCACCCACCTCAGCCTCCCAAGGAGCGGGATTACAGGCTGAGCCACTGAGCCCGGCTCACAATCCCATTTATAATAACCACTAAAAAAATGAAATATCTCGGCATCTTCCTAACCAGAGAAGTGAAAGATCTTTACAAACAAAACTATAATACACTGCTCAAAGAAATCCAAGAAAACACAAACAAATGGAAGAACATTCCAGGCTCATGGATAGGAAGAATCAACATCGTTAAGATGTCCATTCTACCAAAGGCAATCTGCAGAATCAACATAATACCCATTAAGATACCAACATCATTCTTCTCAGAAATGGAGATGACAATACAGAATTCATATGGAAATATAAATGATCACAAATAGTTAAAACAATCCTCAGCAAAAGAAACAATGTGGGAGGTATCACACTTCCGGACTTTAAACTTTACTATAAGGCTATAATACTCAAATCAGCCTGGCATTGTTACAAGAACAGGCATACAGACCATTGGAACAGGATAGAGGTTTTAGAAGTCAAACCTCAATTTCTCAACTAGCTCATATTCAACAAAGCCTCCACCAACAACCACTGAGGAGAGGAGAACCTATTCAGCAAATGATGCTGGAAAAACTGACTGACCACATGCTGAAGATTGAAACAGGACCTGCACCTATCACCATACTCAAAAATTAACTCTAAATGGATCAAAGCCCTAAATGGAAAAGTTCAAACTATAAGAATCCTAGAAAATGTAGGAGACACCCTTATGCGAATCAGAGTAGGCAACTGATTCCTGATCAAAAACCCAGATGACCTTGCCATAGGAGATGAAATAGACAAGTGGGACCTCATTAAACAGAAGAGTTTCTGTGAAGGAAAAGAAACCATCAAGAGAGTGGGGAGGAACCCCAAAGAATGGGAAAAAATATTTGCCAACTGTATATCTGACAAAGGCCTGACATCCAGGACCTACAAGGAACTCAAACGTCCTGAAAGGAAAACAGCCCCATTAAAAAGTGGTCAAAAGACATGAATAGACATTTCTCAAAAGAAGATATACGGGCCGCCAACAGACATATCAAAAAGTGCTCAGCCTCACTAGTCATCAGAGAAATGCAAATCAAACCACATTGAGATACCACCTAACCCCAGCAAGAATGGGCATCATTAATAAAGCAAACAACAACGGATGCTGGTGAAGATGGGGAGAAAAGGGAACACTTTGGGAATGCAAACCAGTTCAACCTCTACATAAAACAGTGTGACGATTTCTAAAAGAACTAGAAATTGACCTTCCATATGACCCAGCAGTCCCCTTACTGGAAACATACCCAGAGGAACTCAAATCATTCTACTGAAAAGATACCTACACAGAAATGTTTATTGCAGCACTATTCACAATAGCAAAAACATGGAACCAATGATGCTGTCCATCAAAACTGTATTGGATAAAAATCTATGGTTCATATACACGATGGACTATTATGCAGCTATAAAGAAGGGCAAACATATGTACTTTGCAGCAACTTAGATGGATTTAGAGTCTATAATACTTAGTAATCTATCACAGAAACAAATAACTGAATACCACATGTTCTCACTCATAAGAAGACCCTGAACATTTACTATAATACTATAAGAAAGGAACTGGCAGTAGAGGGATACTGCCAGGGGAGGGAGGGACACATCACAACAATAAGGGTACCTGATCTTAAATCAGGCAGAATGGGGACCAAAGTGAGGCCCGAACTTTACCTGTACAATGACCACTTGTATACCTAATCCTGAATTGTACCCATCTTTCAAATAAAAATAAGAAAGTCCAAAATCTCTGAGAAACCAAGTTTTTAAATGCATTCATTGGAATATTTAAACATTATTCATTCACTCACTCATTCATTCATTCACAAACCTATTATTTCCTGCTATATGCTGACTTGTCTTGTTAAGTGCTGGGATACAGAGATAAATACATGCTGTGTCATCATAGCATTTAATTGTAAGAAAAATAAATATGATGAATTATTTTTAAAATATGTGTACTAGTATTAGTTTTAGTGGTTTTTTTCTAAACATTTGTAATGGCTTAAAGCAACACAAATGTATTACAGTTCTGAAAGCATAGAAGTTCAATTTCAATCTCACTGGGCTGTGAAGTCAAGGATTTTGCAGGGCCGTTTCCTTCTGAAGGCCCTGAGAGAAGAATTTGCATTCTTTCCTTCTCCAGCATCCAGGGGCTCTCTGCAGTTCATAGTCAATGACTTCTTCCTCATACCCCCCCCAAAATCCTTTTTTCACTTTCATATCCCCTGCTACTTGCTCCGACCCCCTTTCCTTCTGAATATAGGGACTCTTGTGATTACTTTGGGCTATCTAGATACCAGGATGATCTCCAGTCTGGCAACCGTTAACTTATTCACAACTGCAATGTCACATTTCCCACATAAGGTAGAACTCACAAGTTCTGGGGATTAGGATTTTAACTTTGGGGGTCAATACTCAGGCTATTATACTATGTAACTAAGTAGGTGGAGTCAATATCAGAAGTAAATGAGAGTATAATTACCTAGAGCATCCTAAGATATTAAGGAATTTGCTGGATAGTAATAAACTTCCCTAAAGCATAACTTTTCACAACAATTTTGAAAAATAACTAAATGTTAGCTGGAGAAGGGTACAGTAGAGGTGAAGTGGACTCTGTAGGACAAGAAAGCAGCTCCTGCCACGACATGGAAACTACAGGAAATACAGGTGTTCATGGAATTCTAGGTATCATTCACAAAAACACACACTTTTCTTACATTTTGATATTTTTGTAAAATGGTATATGTCTTACAATTGAGTACATTTAATGCAGATATTCATTCTTTTCCCCCCAAAAAGCCTGCTATTAAAATATTTGATTAAATAATTCAAAATTATGGATACAATGTAATTTGATAAAGCTGATTTACAGGACACTGAAGAAATTTTGATAAGTGAGACCAAAAACAAATGCATGTGTCAAATTCACTATGGGCTGCAACCACGATAAGCAATGCTTCAACCATACTGAATACCCTCCAAAGTTTTGAACCCCTTTAAGAAGTTATTTCCCATAGTCTGATGATAGCTTTAGAAAGTTCATTTAACTCCATAGAAGAAAAAGGATGGGAGAGGAGCAGCACTCTATTAAAAGAAAACAGGGGTTTGCCATGATCAACCTGACAAACATTGATGGACTGAAGGAAGGAGGTGGCAGGCTATTGACTGAGAGGGAGTGTAAATAGAAATGGCCAATTTTGGTAAATAAATTGTTGTAGGTCGTGGGGAGGTAAGAGAAGGGACAGTAATTATGACAACTTTCTGACCTAGGCAATTCGAAGAATGATTGTGATTTTTGCTGAGAAAGGAATTGAGAACCAGGCTCTTTTGGGAGGAAAATGTAGAGGGGCATTGATGAAGAACAATACATTTGCATCATATCCATGTTTTGAGGTATATGTGAAATATACAAGTTTAACTACCAGTCAGCATTTGGATGTAAGTGTCTGAAGCCTAGAAATGGGTTTTTAGATGGAGATACAGATGAATCAGTCAGTCCAGAGTAATTTGAATCTATCAGGAAAAATAAGCCAACAGACAAAAATAGTTCTTTTATAGTTTCAACACTTTGAAACCAAAAATGTGTTTTTTCCAGCCAAGCAATTATGACACTGACTGCTTGATGTTAACAGAGACCCCACAGGTTAAGGGCTTGGTCCCACAAGACTGCCATGGCTAACACACACTGCAGGTGCTCACTGAAATTCCAGGTTGTCATTGGTGCTTCTGCTCGACTGTCTCCAAACCAGAGGTTCTCATGACCCCTCTTTGGGTTTGATAATTTCCTTAATCAGCTCACTGTTAGAATAACAATTTAGTTACTAGATCATCAGTTTATTATAAAAGAATACAACGCAGGAACAGTCAGATGGAAGCAAGTATAGGCAGGGTGTGGGGACTGTGCAGTTTCCATGCTTCCTCCTAGCGCCCTGACAGGTTCACCAGCAAGCAAGTTCACTGAACTCTCAGAAATCTGTCCTTTGAGGATTCTATGGAGGCTTCAATTTGGGGCTTTATAAGACTTCATACTTTGGCAGAATGAACTAAGTCATTGACCCTTGGTGATTAGGTTAATCTCCAGTCCTGTTTCTCTCAGAAGTTCAGACAGTGGGACTGAATGTTCCAACCTTATAATCACATAGTTGACTCTCCTGGCAACCAGTCCCCATCCTGAGGCTGCCCTCAGATATCACTCTTCTTATAATCATGCAAAAAGGCATTTATTATTTTGGAGAGTCAAAGGGTTTTAGGAGCTTTGCTCCAGAAAATATGAACAAAAACCAAACATATATTTCCATTATTATTATTTATTCCCTTGGTTATTGAGACAGTGTCTCACTGTGTTGCCCAGACTGGTCTCGAACTCCAGGCCGCAAGCCATCCTCCTGCCTTAGCTTCCCAAAGTGCTGGGATTACAGGTGCGAGCTACAGTATCTTCCATATATTTTTTAATATATCACAATATCACAAAATTTTAGGCAAGAATGAGACAATTTAAAGTATGGCATGACTATTTCACTATGTTTATTCAGGCTATTCTTAGGTTAGCTTGCTTTCTTGTTTTGGGTGACTATTATTTTGTGTATTGTCATAAGATGCAGTGTCCTGCTTCTCACATGGTACTGAAAGTGGCACTAACTTATTTCTCTGCTCATTGATGGCCAAAGGTTTGACCACGTGACTTGGGCTCAATCGGTTGCTTGCAGACAAAACTCTTATGTGAAGCTGGAGGCATAAAAAATAGCAGTTGGAGTTAATTTACAGCAAATTCGGAGTGTTTAGTGACAGTAGCAACAGGGGAGCCTTCTGCAGTGGTAGGGGCGGAGTTCTAATCAGACTTTCTACAAAGCATGATTCGTACTATCTCCTTACCTGCTTTTGATTTTTTAAAAATCTATTTTCAAAGCCTAATCCTCTAGTTTGTCATTAATTCTTGAAGTCCTAACATTCCACTAACAGACCTTTGCTGCCTTGTCTAGATGTAGCTGACTTTTCTTCTTACAATCATAATTGATACAGAAGACTTATAGAATGAGAAAGGAAATGGGAGGAGAAATAAAAACATTTACGGGTTAGTAAGAAGAGGATTCCTTATGTTTGATGGGTACTATCAGTCAGAACCTATTATGTTATCCAGCAATAATCCTTTACATTTAACCTACAAGTTGTGAATTTCATACTCTCTTCAGACAAAACAGTTCCAGAGGTAAAGAATGAGAGTCTTGGATTTTTCCAAGCTAGTTGATGAAAAAATGTAGCTGACAGTACTGACGTTATTGCCTGGAAATGGATCAATGTCTTTGTAAATTTGCTTTTACCATCTAAGCATATATTAACAAAATATTTTACTCACTTTAATAAAAATTCTATTTGTGTTTCTGTGTGTATAAATATGCTTACTTAATGTATTTACTTAATGTATTTACTCCGATAGATCTTTCTGGCCTATAAATGTTGATTAGGAGATTTTTTTCCTTAGAAAAAAAAATTACTCAATTGTACCCATAAAGTGGTGATTTGATGAGGTTTATGAATCTTATGCACATGTTGCTATTCAAGACACATTAAAATAAATCCAGCACATATACCATTAAAATTTTTCTTCATTAGTGCACAAGTCTCATTTCTATAATACAAAGATCCGAACACATAAGTTTCACATTGTTTTAAAGAAAGAGAGAAATATTTCCTAGATAAAACATAAGGAATCCAAAGTTGGAATGTAAATTATTTTATTTTTATGAAAGTGTCAATATACAATATGAATTTTGAAGTTTAGTGGACCACATTGAGATTTTGCCATAAATAAATTTGGGGTTTATAAGATGAGTATATGGTCATCCAATCATTCATCTTTTCACTTATTCTTCTTCCAATTTTATTTTGTGCCTTCCATGTGGAAGCCACTTCATCAAGTGTAGAAAAAGGTATAGAATAAAGGCTTTCCCTGTGAAAGGCTCACGGATCAGGGTGATGGTAGAAATTGTTCAATCATGAGTAACTATAAGACAAAATATAGGACAAATATGTAGTCAAATTAAAAAAAAGAAAGAAAAAACTTCAGTAAAATTTTAAATGATCAAATAGATTTCATTAGGCTGTAGACATCCATGAAGTAAAGGGTTTGACTATTGAGAAAAAGAAACAGGTTGTGTATTTCCCAGTATTTTCCTGCTCTGGTTTCAAAATAATTCATTTTTATTAGGTTGAAAATAACATATTAGCACAAAGAAAGCTTAACATGAGAAATTCTTGAGAATTACAAACTATTGTTCAATCATAAACATAAGTGGCCTAAAAGGTGAAGTGCAGAGAAAGCAAAAGACAGGTGACCTAGAAGGAAATGTGAGGGAGATATTCCATCAATGTGTAGGTGCCCTTGAATGCTCACGAGCTTATGTTTTTGCCGTGAGCTATAAGCTGGAGACTCTATTTTTTGTTCTTTCTATCAAAACAAGACTGATTTTCTACAGTATAATTCCCATTGCCTCACAATTTCATTACTTGAGTTATAGGAGTTAAGCTATTCTTTTAATTATAGCATAAAATGCTCTAGTTACAATAGTTTGGGGAATATATTAATCACTCGCTGACATTTACATATTTAAATGCCTCATGCTCCTCACACAATTCTTTAAGGAAAAAAGTAGTTTTCTGACAACATTTCTTAACTGAGTTATTTAAAATGAGATGATTTTGATAGCAGTATTTGTTTAGTTCAAGCATAGAAACATATTGGTGGTAGCAAGTAAAACAAGTGTATTTTGGATTAAGGTTAATTGCTAATCTTATTATTTTAGATATAGTAAATACTTTATAAGGATAAAAAATTATTTAATAAATACAGCCCTGCATTTTCAGAGTCAACTTAGTATCACTACTGACAGTCTGTATTTATATAAAAAGTGAAATACCCAGATTTCATAATACTGCTTTTCCTACCAGACTATATTTTATATTAGATAATTATGTCCATGTAAATTTAAATGCATTATAAAATAGTATTTAATTTAAATAATGATGTAAATAAAACTGAGCACTTTGTGTATGACAGAATGTATACATGTGTACATTGGTTGTTTTTTATTTTGTTTGTTTGTTTTTTAATCAATAGACAAATCTCTAAACTTTCAGATTCATCGATGTCATCATATACTTCATTATCTATTTCATTTCTATGTGCAAATAATCTGGCTGAAAATTTGTGTGTTTTCTTTAAAATTTTCTGATTAAAAAAACAAAACTTGCTGGGCCACAAATAATTACCAAGTTTTGTCACAAGGTTTTAATGTTTCATTTTAATGCGGAACCAGATAAGTCCCAAGCAATAGACATTTCATATGTGGTTGAGTTGTTGGAAAAAATGGAAATACTATAAATAAATTATAAATTGTAAAGGTATCAATGCTGGACACTGCTAAAGGAGGGAGGGAGGGAGGAAGGGAGGGAGGGAGGAAGGATAAGGGGCATTCAAGCTCGCGCTGGGTACCACGCCCACCACCAGAGGGAGAGAGGGCTCACTAATAGACCAAACCTCACTTGCATGCAACTTACTTAGATAGTAAATCCTCACATGTATTCTTCAACTCTAAAATGCAGTACAATAAAAATAAAAATAAATAAAAAATTGGAAAAAAATTGTGGAAAAAAAAAGAACTGAATATAGTCCTAAGCAGTTTACTTTAAATATATAATATGAATGGTTGCTTCTTTTGCAAAAACCAGAATGTGGAAATATGTAGATATAGATTTCCATCATGTATGACATAATATATTGCTATTATTACTATTTTCATTGTATCAGCCACCTAATCTTGATTAAGGGCTTTATATACCAATCACTATGATAAACACTTTACCAGTATTACCTCATATAATCATCATAATAAATCAATATTTACTGTTTCACTCTTCATATGAAATATTTAAAGCTTAAATTAAGACACTGTCTTAAATCACACATCTGTTGATAGCATCATCAAGATTTGAACTCAGGATCTCTGATCCAGAGGATATTTTGTTTCTATGAAGCTTAATATGTTGGGGGAAAATTATCATAATGTTGTACTCAGTGCTGTAAATAAGGTTGTTAGTAGATAATTCTGGCTGACTAAACAGAAAAGAAGTTGATCCAAAAGCTGTTGTGCAGGTATCATAATTTTTAAGCACATAGAGGAATGAGGGCTCCAGAGTAAGTGCCATCAAAGCTCCAAAACCACTGCAGGAGAAGAGCAACACCAGGAAGAGCATGAAGAGCAACACCAATTCATTTGCTGCCACCAACCACTCAGTGATTCTGTTTGTAACTTTCAACTTGACTTATTCAAGCTGCCACTGACACCTGTACCAATGCTCTTCGTGTATTAGGAAGTGGACCTTGTGACCACTGCTGAACTTAAAAGGCACCAGATAGATATTTAATATAGAACTTGCTTCCTCATTCTTTTTTCTCCAAATCATGGGCTTACATGGTTTCGTTATCTGTAGGGTGACTAGTGTCTTCTGTTTTTCCTCTGTCCAGGAGGATTTGTGAAGTTTGCTATTTATTTCCTTAGAGATAATATTCTTAAAATATTGGACCATCATAAAGTTTGAACAATTCAACATTCAAATCCAAGAATTCAGTTTTCTTTTGGTTGATTTGGGAAACAAACTCTACAATGGTTTAAATTTTTTCTACCCTCGGATGTCCAGGTTTACAAATATTGCAGATTCTCCACAGTAGATAATAAAATATTACGCAACAGAATCTCAAAATGAGTGATTGTGAATTCAGTTGATGTTATGTATCACACTAATATATAGTGACTCTATTATTCCATTAAAAATGTTTAGAGATGCCGGGCTCAGTGGCTCAGCCTGTAATCCCTCACCTTTGGGAGGCTGAGGTGAGTGGATTGCCTGAGCCCGTGCGTTCGAGACCCGCCTGGGCAACTTGGCGAAACCTCATCTCTACAACAAATCAAAAAATCAGCCGGGCGTGGTAGCGCATGCCTGTAATTCCGGCTACTCGGAAGGCTGAGGCGGAAGGATCGCCGGAGCCCAGCAGGTCGAGGCTGCGGTGGCCGGGAGCAGCCACTGAGCTCCAGTCTGGGCGACAGAGTGAGACTCCGACTCAAAAAAAAATGTGTAGAGATATTAAAGCATAGCCCCATCATTTACATGTGCATGTTTTTAATGCCATAACTTAGGCAAGCAAAAGACCCTCAAGATTTCTGTTTCTACTGGGATGAAAACTTTTCCTTCAAGCTTTATTAGGAACTAATTCAGATAATATTGCAAGTTCAGGAGAAAAGTCTAAGTTTCTTTGTAGTCTTTTCTGTAATGGGATAGCTGAGGAAACTTAAGACAAAAGTTAAGTGCTTGGCACCTAGTCAAAACTTAACAACGGAGCCCTTTTTTTATTAAGGATGCACCAATATAGGCTGCATTTGCACCAACACCATGAAGAAGGTGGCCTGGGTCATCATTAAGTAGTTCTAGAAGCACTTGGGAAATGACTTCCAAGAAAGAAGTGTGTGTGCACGGAGATCACCATCATTCCTAGCAGGAAGCTCCATTCCACATGAGCAGGTTATATCACGTACAGGATGAGAGAGAGCTTCATCAAACTGCAGGAAGAGGAAGAGAGGGAGAGACAGTAATTAGGTGCCTGAGGACTCAGCCCTGGATCAGGGAATCACTGAAGTCAATCCTGATGCAAAATAAATGCTGAAGCCTTTGGACTTTGGAGAATTTTGTCCAACCTGTAGGTCACTCAGTCTATCTACAATTGAGATTAATTTCAAAATGTCAGGAAGAGTTGTTTGAATCTTTCTGCTATGTGGTAATATTTTCAGTAAATTCGGGAAAAGAGCAAAATAAATAAGTAACTAAAAATAGAAACACAGAGTAGCTACTGATATTCCAGGTTGCCTGTCTCAGTGCCCAACTGGGCAACAGTTAAAATCATATTCATACTTGGGATTTATTTCTCTATGTGCCTTGTGCCAAATCTTAAAATACATTATATTAAAAATCTGTCTTTATAGATAAAGAATACTAGAGCATTGAAAGAACTCAATTGCTTGGAGCTAAGTCTTAAAGAAAATACAAGAAAAACATAGCTATTGTTTTCAATTTTAGCTTCATATTTTCACTTAAAATGTGACTGATAAGTAGCAATTAATCGATCCCCTACAGACACTATCTTAAAATGGATCGCTGGATTGAAGAAGTACATACATTTGAGGGTTTTACCTATATGTTTCATCTAAAGAACATAGAGAAAACTGTTCATAGATTGTCACTGATAATTCACATGTGTGAAATACATATTCCTAAACATAGTGAGTAGTCAATCACCTCTATATATCATGAACAAAATGTTTGTCTCTGAGAGACTACTTTTTCCTTCACATCTCTTGTAATAAACACGGAGATTACTCAGTTCAAATAGTATCAGGGCAAACAGTTCAGTGCTTGCAGAGGGGCATTCAGTAAGAAGACCCAGCAGAATATTTACTTCCCTTTTTATTCCAGAGAGAACAGTGGCCAAGACTGCCAGAATCCAGAGTGTTGACTAGATGTTTGGCCTTCCCATTAACTGCTGATTAACACAGTGGGCTATGGTGTTTTGGGTCAAACCAAGGTAGACCTCTTAGAAAAATGTTGGTGGGAACAGTCTAATGAGAAGGCACAATAAGTATAAATCTTTGACTTCATTTTTCTAGCACTTAAGTAATTTTATGATGGCTGTCTTGAGGACTGGATGTCTGAAGGTTAGGACAACAAATATCCCCAGAAGACAAGTTTGACATTTCTGATGTTGCATATTGCATCTGTGATCAGTTCAGTCCTCATCATTAAAAACTTTAATGGTAAAAAAAATGACAAGGAGGAACTGCCAATGAAGCACAAGTTTGTGGAGCTAAATTATCTCTCACCCCAGTAGGCTTGTTTCATTTAACATTTTATGAAATCAGCCAAAATAGAAGAAAAATCGATTCATAGAGGGAGATTCTGATGTCAGCATGTTGGGAGTCTCCAGGGTCTAGAAATTGTGAATTGGAAAAGCACTCCTTCTTTCAGTCTTTGTGATGCACTTTCTTTCTCCATAAATGTACCCCATATTCACAAGGCCCAGGCTTACCCCAACAGAAGCAGAAAGTGGCAGCCGGCAGGCAGAGGGAACAGAGATCGTGAGGCATTCCAGAGTGCACTGTCTTTTCATATATTTCTCAACGCTGTATGTTTGCTTTTAGTTTGGCCAAGCATAACAGACTGCTTGAAAAAAAATCTGGAGAAAACAAAGGTGCCTTTGCCAATATTATGTTTCTTTTTGACAAGTTCTGTGATTTCTGAGGGGAATCCACTATAAATGGGATCAGGTCATTCATTTATGTTGTGTGCAAATATAATTTAAAGATACAACCTCTGCAGAGAGCGTGCTTTCCTAAAGGCAGACTCTCAGAGGACTAAGGGTAAAGCGTTCTTCTAGATCAACTAATCAAGAAAGTTGCTCTTTGCATTCTGAAATGCCCTTGTTGCAAATATTGGGTATATTGATTGAATTTACACTTAATGGATACAACCTTTAACTTATGGATGGACAAACCCCACAAGAGCAAATCAAAAGCTCTGGCTAATATTTCATATTTTCTGTGTGGTAGCACTAAAAGAGCCTTGCTTGCTCTTTGGCATAAACTATTGTAGAATATTTCTGACTTATTTTAAGTAAGGGCCAATCCTTAAATACTTAGCTTATATTTTGGGTAATTCTAAAATTCAGGAAGACATTGCCTAATTGATTCTTAGATACAGCTTTTCTAGAATTTCAAACTGAACTTTAAGTATGTGAATTTAATTAATTAGCAATGCTAATGAATTACAAACATTGGTTTCCTATGTTTTTTATCATGAAGGTCATATAGTCAACAAATATATATAACATGTAATTATAGATTGTTTTTCAGTATAGTCTTTATCTTAACAGAATTATCTGTGATTTTTTTTGAAGAAAATAGACTTTTAATTCAGTTACTTGATAATGAAATGGAATTAATCCAACATTAATCATATGTGATCATTTTTATTTACATAAGAAGTCTTCATGTTGGTCCCTTGCATTTTTTTGTACTTAGTCCCCATGATTAAAATTCCTATCTTATATCTAAAAAGTATTTATATTTTTCCACTCAATTTCTGCAATGATAATTATGGTGATCAAATATTTTCAAGCATAGTATTTGAAGATCTCACATAGAGATGAGAAGCTCATTTCATAAAATGGGATGCTGGCTGAGATAATGTTTTGGATCAAAAAAGCACTGGTGAATAAAAGTCAAATTTCTTGTCCCTAGTCTGTCCTTTCATAGTCATGTGGTCATATGTAAATTGCTTAACTCATTTCACATCCCCTGTGTTTTCTCATTCTATAATGAGGGTATAATAGCAGTTTTTCTTTTATCAGGATGCTAACAGAATCAAAAGAGTAGAGTTTATAAAAATTCTAAAGCACTGTTTATATGTAAACAGGTTATTGTAAAGATCACTGGGCAGAAAAGAAACAATAAGAATTAACACTTTCATACACCCTTTTGGCAGAATACATAAAATCTCACAAGAATGTCTTTCCTCCTTTTTATGGTATTTAGAGAATTATAGCTGAGTGTCAGATATTTTGTTTGGCTGTGTAGACCACAGAGGAGTAAGTTTGAAGATGTTTTACACTGGTTGTTAAAATTATACCTTCGTTTTTATTTTGTGCATGACATGTTAGATTTAGGGTCTGAAAATCAGTAGGAAGGAGTGTTAACAACAACAACAGCAAAAACAGGCAAAGGGAGCAGAGCTAAACCTTTTCCAGTACCTGTCCACAGGGAGGCTTACAAGGTACCCTGCCATCTGACATAAACAACACAGGGAAAGATACTCCTAAGTGAGAAGGTTCAAGTATGATAGTTTGAATCAGCATAGTAAAGCTACAGAACACTCTTCATTCTATAATGAGAATAAAAGGCCTGGTTTATATTTAACTATAACAGATTCTAAGATTTAAAAACTAACTTAAACTTTGTCATTTCTTTTGTTTACAGTCTTTAAGCAGTAATGTAATGATTTACAAGGTGAGGATCACTGTCTTTTATAAATTTGTTAAATTGCATGAACAAAGTTTCTAAGAAATTAGAGTAATAAAAATAAACATGCATCAGCATTTAACAATAAGCCAGGGACTGTGCAAAGCATGCTACATGTTTTAAGTCACAAGTGGTAAACTGGTACCAGTATCCCTATGGCGAAACATATGAAGGAACTATGGTGGTTCTCTGTCTTATATATCAAGGTAATGCAGTTGATAAACAGAAGAGTCATAAGGTAGCCCTCATAGTATACTGTCATATTCTCATGAAGATCTCTGCTTTCAAAGAATATCTAGATCTGTGACATTAGGATGAACTTGTGGGACACTAGAGTTCTGTGACAGAAGGAGTGGAGAAGTAAATGATTATTAACTCCTATAATGAACCCAGCATTTTATAGGTTTTTAGCTTTGACTATGAACTATTAATATTTGTGCCTTCCATATGAGGAAATTGAAACTCAAACAAGTTATAAAATACCAAAATCACATAGCTTTTCATGGATAATAGTAGGATTCAAACTCAAGCAACTGACTCCCAGGCCCAGAGATTGTTACCTATACCGTTCTGTGACTATCGGTTCTTGCAATGCATGCAAGGCTGATGTCTGCCATATTTATAGTGATTATTCCAGACTAAGCTTCTTTTGGATTCACAATGATGACATGACTCCAGATTGAGGTTTTGCTATCAGGTTATTGCACTAGTTAGTACAGAGATGATCCCCAAAACTTGAGAAGTTGTAGGAGGAAGTAGCATGTTCCTAAAATGCACCTTGCCTTTCATGTCACAAGCACCCAGGGTTGGGTCAGAGTATGTGTAGTGCAGAATTTAAAGTAAATTGGTATCAGAGATGAAAGCTTCAACTAAAAACTTATATCAACTGAAATGTAGAATAATTGCAGCATCTTCCAGGCATCCTTGTGATTTATTTGTCTCCTGGTTCTCTGTCTACTTTGAAAGTCATATGGGGGGCAGGGGGGTGCCTAGAAATGTCCTGCCAAAGAGTTTGTCAATAGAAAGATGCCTTTCTTTGTAAACATTTCACAATGGAGCTTTGTTTATAATCAAAAGAATTACTATAACCTGTCAAATCAAACTTAAAAAACTACCTATGACTATCTATTATCCGATGGTAACCTGCAGTAAAGTGGTGGTGATAAATAAATAATCAGGGCAGGAAACTAAGCAGAACTGTCAGGGAAATGGTGAGAATTAATGTGCTCCAAAGAAGATGGCTGTAAAATAATAATAATAAAAGTTCACTATTTGTCACATGTATAATCATTGAGATGAGGCTGATGCACAAGGCTTGAGTGAATGTCTAGACAGCTAATTGACTCATTTTAATGAAAATTTTATTTTTTTAAATGTCATCCTTAACCATCTGAATTTTTACTTGAATATCTATTCCTTTGAATACCACTGTAAGATTAGATTTGGATTTTTTGTGTGTTCCTGTATAATATGGTTTTTATTTTTTCAGTCTCCTTAACCTTTATCTTTGAGGAAAAATATATTAAAATTCATTCATTAATTTATATCTACCCTAATATTTATGAGCTTCATTCTTATAAGAGGAAATTATTCTTATGATTCATTATCTCATTTTTAAATAAATGACATTCCTTTATTTTCCAAAAATGTGTTGTCATAACTAGATTTTGTTACTAAACAATTTACTATTTCCTGTTCATTTTGACAAGTTAATAATTTTCTAGTTTATAGAAATAATAATACATTTGAAACATAAAATCTTTGATGTTTTTCTGCAGCAATTCTTTGTTTATAACTATACTTTGTTTAAAAAAATTTTTTGTTAGTATTTTTATAGCTCATCTGATATGTTTTACTCTATAATTTCAATTTTTTTTGGAGGGAGCAAAGTTTCATTTCATTTTATTTTTTTTCTTTTAAAGATGTAGGGTACAATTCAGGGTTAAGTGTACAAACGTTGATTATGCAGGTACCCTTGCTGATGAGGTGTGCCCCTCCCTCCCCTAGCAGTTTCACTCTACTGCCAATCTCTTTCTTATAGTATTATAATAATTGTTCAAGGTCCACTTATGAGTGGGAACATATAGTACTTTGTTCTTTGTTTCTGTGATAGATCACTGAGTATGATAGACTTGCTGCAAAGTCCATATGTTTGTCCTTCTTTATGGCTGCATAATATCCCATTGTGTATATGAAACACATTTTTTTATCCAGTTCAGCTTCAATGGGAAGCATGGTTGAGTTCATGTTTTTGCTATTGTGAACAGAGCTGCAACAAACATATGTGTACAGATATCTTTTTGTAAAATGATTTGAGTTCCTCTGGGTGTATTCCCAGTAGGGGAATTGCTGAGTCATAGGGAAGGTCAATTTTAAGTTCTTTCAGAAATCACCACATTGTCTTCCAAAGAGACTGCACTGGTTTGCATTCCCACCAGTAGTGTAGAAGTGTTCCTTTTTCTCCACATCCTCACCAACATCTGTTGTTTGTTTTATTAATAATGACCATTCTTACTGAGTTTAGGTGGAATCTCAATGTGGTTTTCAATCTGCACATGATCTGAGGCTTTGCCAAAGATCTTCATCAGTTCAAGCAGGTTTTTGGCAGATTCTCTATGATTTTGGAGGTGTTGGATCATATCATCAGCAAAGAGGGATAACTTGACTTCCTCTTTTCCTATGATAGTTTCTGATGATAAGTGAAGCTAAGTGCTTCTTCATGTGTCTGTTGGCTGCCTGTATATCTTCTTTTGAGAAATGTCTATTCTTGTCTTTTGCCCACTTTTTAATGGGGCTGTGTGTTTTTTTCCTTTCGGCACATCTGAGTTCCTTATATAATCTAGATGCTAGGCTTTTGTCAGATATACAGTTGGCAAATAGTTTTTTCCCAGTCTGTGGGCTGTCTCCATGTTCTCTTGGTGGTTTTGTTTGCTTTGCAGAAGCTTGTCAGTTTGATGAGGTCCCACTTGTCTACCTTATTTCTTATGGTATGGGCACTTAGGGTTATAATCAGGAATTGTTTGCCAGTTCCAATTTCCACAAGGGCGTGTCCTGAGTTTTCTAAGATTCTTATAGTTTGAGGTTTTACATTTAGGTCTTTGACCCATTGAGTTAATTTTTGTGTATGGTGATAGGTAGGGGTCCTGTTTCAATCTGCATATGATCAGCCAGTTTCCCCAGACCATTAACTGAGTAGGTTCTCTTCTCCCCAGTGGTGGTTGTTGGAGGCCTTGTTAAAAATGAGTTGGTTGAGAAATTGAGACTTTGCTTCCAGAATCTCTATCCTGTTCCATTGGTCTATATGCCTGTTCTTGTACCAATACCAGGCTGTTTTGATTACTATAGCCTACAGTAAAGTTTTAAGTCTGGAAGTGTGATACCTCTTGCTTTGTTTCTTTTGCTGACGATTGTTTGGCTATTTGTGGTCATTTATGTTTCTATATGAATTTCTTTATGGTCACTACCAGGTCTGAGGAGAATGATGTTGGTAACTTAATGGGTATTGCGATGAATCTTATATTGCCTTTGGTAGGATAGACATTTTAGCAATGTTGATTCTTTCTATTCATGATCATGGAATATTTTTCCATTTGTTTGTGTCTTCTTGGATTTCTTTGAGCTGTGTTTTGTAGTTCTCATGGTAAACTTCTTTGACTCCTCTGATTAGGAAGATGCTGAGGTATTTCAGTGTTTTGTGGCTATTGTGAATGGGATTGTGCTTTTTATTTGGGTCACTGCATGCTTATTGCTGGTGTATAGGAATGCGACTGTCTTTTGCACATTTATTTTGTACCATGAAGCATTGCCAAAGATCTTTATCAGTGCAAGCAGGTTTTTGGCAAATTCTCTTTGATTTCAAAGGTATTGGATCATATCATCATCAAAGAGTGATAAATTGACTTCCTTTTTTCCTATTTGGATACCCCTGATTTTCTTTTCTTATCTAATTGCCCTAGCTAGAACTTCCAACACAATGTTGAACCAAAGGGGTGAGAGTCAGTAGCCTTGTCTTGTTCCAGTTTTCAGTGGAAATGTTTCTAGTTTCTGCCCATTTAGCAATGGGTTTATCATAGAATGCACTTACTATTTTGAGGTATGTTCTTTCTATACCTAGATGTTTGAGGGTTTTTATCAAGAAGGAATGCTGGATTTTATCAAAATCTTTTTTTTGCATCTAATGAGATAATCATGTGGTTTTTGTTTTTACATCGGTTGATTTATTTAATGACATTTATGGTCATGTATGTTGAACCAGTCCTGCATCCTGGGGATGAAGCCTACTTGGTCATGGTGAATGATTTTTGAGATGTGTTTTGAATCCAACTTGCTAGAAATTTGCTGAAGATTTTTGCGTCTATGTTCATAAAGCATATTTGCCTGTAGTTCTCTTTTTTGTTAGATCTTTACCCAGTTTGAGTATCAGCGTGATGTTAACTTTGTAAAATTATTTAGGGAGAATTCCATCTTTCTAATTCCCTGGAATACTTACAGTAGAATTGGTATCTGCTCTTCCTTGTACGTTTTGTAGAATTATCTTGAAAAATGATCTGGTCCAGGGCTTTTTTTGTAAGTAGTTTTCTTATGACAGAGTCAATTTCGTGGGTTTTTATTGGTCTATTTAGTGTCTCAGTGTCTTCTTGTTTCCACTTGGGGAGGTTGTGTGATGTCAGAAAGTCCTCCATTTCATTTAGGTTATTACATTTGTTTCCATATAGGTGTACATAGTAATCTCTGATAATCTTTTGCATTTCTTCGGTGTCAGTTGTGATTTGATCTTTTATGTTTTTGATTGTGTTTATTTGGGGTTTTTCTCTCTTTTTCTTGGTCATTCTGACTAGGTGTCAATCGATCTTGTTAATTCTTTCAAAGAACCAGCTTTTTGATTTGCTGATGTTTTCTATGATATTTTTGTCTTCTATGTCCCTTATTTGGGCTCTTATTTTGGTGATCTGGATTCTTCTGCTAAAGTTGGGGCTTTGGTGGTCTTCTCTTTCTAGCTCCCTTAGGTGATGTGTTAGGATCTTAACTTATGATCTTTCCATTTTCTTGAAGTGTACTCATAGAGATATAAAGTCCCCTCTTAAAACTGTTTTCATGGCATCCCAGAGGTTTTGGTAAGATGTTTCTTCATTTTCATTTGTTTCCAGGAATCTTGTAATTTCTGCTTTGATTTCAGTGTTGACCAAATAGCTGTTCAGCATCATGCTGTTTAGTGTCCACATCTTTGTGGACTATGAGGAAATTTTGTTGGTGTTGATATTTATTTTTATTCCACTGTGGTCTGAGAAGATGCATAGCAATATTTCAACCTTATAGAATTTGTTTATGCTTGATTTATGGTCAATGATGTGGTCAATCTTGGAGTGCACTCCATGTGGTGATGAGTAGAATGTATATTCTGTGGTTGTTGGCTGGAATAATCTGTAGGTATCTATTAAGTCCATTTGGTTGTGTCAAAATTTAGGTTCTGGATCTCCTTGTTGATATTTTGCCTTGATGATCTATCTAGGGCTGTTAGTGGGGTATTTAGGTCCCCTGCTATAATAGTATTAAAGTCAACATATTTTTTTCAGTCTATATAATAGTTGTTTTATAAATGCGGGTTGCTCCTGTGTTGGGTGCATATATGTTTTGGATGGATATTCTTTTTTTTTTTTTTTTTTTGAGTTGTAGTCTCACTCTATTGCCCAGACTAGAGTGCAGTGGCCGCTCCTGGCCACTGCAGCCTCGACCTGCTGGACTCCGGTGATCCTTCCACCTCAACCTTCCGTGTAGCTGGAATTACAGGCATGCGCTATGACACCCTTCTAATTTTTTGATTTATTGTAAAGATGAGGTCTCATGTGCCCAGGCGGGTCTCGAACATACGGGCTCAGGCAATCCACTCACCTCGGCCTCCCAAAGGTGTGGGATTACAGGCTGAGCCACCAAGCCGGGCTAGGATGGATATTCTTGATGGATTGAACATTTTATCATTATGTAGTGTCCTTTTGAATCTTTTAAAAAATTTTTGATAACTTAAAGGTTGTTTTGTCTGATATTAAAATCGTGACTTCTGCCTTCTTTTGTGATCCATTTGCCTGGAAACTTGTTTTCCATCCTTTAACTTTGTGTATGTGTGCATCCCTTGTGGTGAGATGAGTTTTCTGGATGCAGCAAATGACTGGGTCATGGTTTCTTACCCAATTTGCCATTCTGTGTCTCTTCAGTGGTACATAGTCCCTTCATATTCAGACTGATTATTGAAATGTGTTTGTTTATCCCTGTCATGAGGTTCTCATAAAGTTTTTCTTTGTTTGCTTGTTTTCTTTGGCTTTGGGGTTGATATATGTGTGTGTTTTCAAGTTTTTTTATTGCACTGTATTCTCTGATGATTCTGTTCTTTGATGTTCTCTTGGGAAGTATGAAGTCATTCTTTTTTTTTTCCTCTTTCTTCTGTGATTAATACCTTTTTAAGTGTCTCCTATAGAGCTGATCTGGAAGTTGCATAATCTCTTAGGGATTGGCTATCTGGGAATGACTTTAATTATCCATTGACTGTAATTATCCATTCTTGATGAAGCTGAGCTTGGCTGGGCAGGAAATTCTAGTTTGAAATTGTTTATCTTTGAGGATTTTGAATATTGTACTCCAGTCCCTTCTTGCTTATAGTGTTTATATTGATAGATCTGCTGCTATTCTGATTGGTTTTCAGTGGTAGGTAATCTGACATTTCTCCCTTGCTGCCTTTAGGATATTTTTTGTGTGTGTGTCCACTTTGTGTTGGCAAATTAATGTGTCTAAGGTTTTGTCTTCTCATTTGATGTCTTGTGGGGAGTTCTCTGTTTCTCTTGTGCTTGGCTGGTCACATGTCTGGTGAGATGGGTAATGTTTTCTTGGATTACCCCCTGGAATACAAACTCCAATTTGTTCTCCATTTTCTTTTATTCTTCTGGGATACCATTCAGATGGATATAATTGAACATCTCTTATAAGCTTTGTTCTTTCTTTCTGAGTCTTCTTTCTATGTTTTTTGCAGATCTGGTTAATTTCAGGCTCTGGTCTTCAAGCTCTGAGAGTCTTTCTTCAGCTAGATTAATTTTGCTTTCCATGCTTATCATACTGTTGTTTATTTCCTGGATAAATATTTTTATTGCCAAAATCTCTGTTGCAAGTTCTTTCAGTGTCATCTTGTCTTTCTTTTGTCTTACACTCTCTTTCCATCCATTCCCTAATCCCTGTCTTATTCTGGGGCCAGTTGTTGGTGACTTCCATTGTTTGGCCTCCAAGGTCTGATTTTTTCAGGAGTTTTCTCTTTGTTACACTTGAAATTGCCTGTGTCTTCCTTTGGTTTTCCCTTATTTGTGACAGATCTCTTGTTTTTCTCTTTAGTTCTGTATTTAGTGTCAGTGGGAGAGGCTTTCCCTTCTGATGTTTGCTCAGCCCTCTATCCTTCCCTGATCCTGGCTCTGGATTTGTTCTATTTTGAAATAGGACTGTGGGTGGGAAGCTTTGCTGTCTCTTGTAGTTTTTGAAAGTCAAATAAGGTAGGGTATGGGTTACGAGGATTCAGTCATTACTTGCAACTTGCAAATTACTATGTTCACTGATTGTGGTATGTGTTCTCTGAGATCTACTCCCCACCACCATTCTATATGATGATGTAAAGCAGAAAGCAATGCAAAAAACAATTGAACACACACAGACATACACACACACCCCAAAACAAACTGGAACAACAATGTGAAACAAAACAAGCAATAACAACAACAACAACAACAACAACAACAGAAAACTGAACACACACAACATGCCTAGCACAAAATGAATGGAGAAGCAAATCAGAAAGACCAGGGAGGAAAAAAAGGAATACAGACTGAACCCTCACACATTTATTGACACACACCTTAAACTATGAAAAAAAAAAAAACCCAGAAGAACAACAGAGCAAAAATAAACCAACAATAGCAACAAAAATGAAAGATGAACACTCAATCATTCACATATACACATAAACAGAACAAAACAAACAAAAGAAAAAAGAAACAGAAAAAGAAAAGAAAAAAAATTGAGAGGATGCAGAACAAACCCTCACATACACATTCATGCACAAAGTAAAAATATTTTTAAAATAGATGAACTAACAAACAAACAGGTAAAAAAATTTTTTTTAATTTAAACATTTAAAATTTAAAGCACTGCCCTCTTGTGACAGGATCTGTAATTTTTCCTCTAATCTGGTCTCTCCTGCAGAGCTTCCACCTCTTTCACTCTCTCCTCAGTGTTCAGAGCAATGAAGGAGGAGGGACAGTGGAGGTGGGTGGGGCTGCATTCTTTCCCTCCCACTCTCATATGGTCAGGGAGATCTCCTCTGGTGGGGAGGTGCAGGATTGTCTCTTCCCCAGGTATGTACTTACAGGGGATGCCCCAGCCAGGCTTATCCTGGAATGGAGTTCTCCTATTGTATCTGACGTCCTGGCTCTGCCTGAGTTTGTCCCCCTCAGTCATGATCCAGCTCTGTGGGTCTCATGTTCAGAGGATTGCTGGGGAGAAGGAAGTTTGGGTCAGCCCTAGACTCACCACTGACCTCTTTGGAGTTCTTCCATATCCTTTTCTAGCCATACCCTTTGTCCTGCAGCAGGATCAAAGTAGGGGGTGGGACACTCAGGACTCAGTACTCATCAGGTCTTTCTGAAGTTTGTGCTTTTTGAATATTCCCTCTGGGTCACAATCAATCCCTAAGTAGTTGATCTACCAGTCACAGAGATTGGGTCTGTTGTCCATGGTGAGTAAGTCAGAGCACTTTTTCAGCCCTGTTTTCAAGATGGTGGTGGGGTGCCTCTTTTGTCTTATTCAGTGGAATTCTCCCTTGTGGGGGCCAGCCCCACAAGGGTCATGGGAAGTGTTGAAGGAGAGATGGATAGGTGACGGATGAAGATCATATACCAGACACCTGCTTCTCGAACAGATGACAATTTAATGCTAGTTAATACAGAGCTTTTATACCATTTTTGAAGGGACAAGACAAAGAAAACTCTTTCACATTCATATCTTTTAAAAGTTACCAGCTAGTGGTCTTAGTAGCAAACAAACCAAGATTCCCATAGGTCTTAGTAGCAAACAAACCAAGATTCCCATAGGCCTCCAGACAACGTCTTATTCATAAAGCCAACAATGACACTCTCAGTCCAACGTCCCAAATTACAAATGTTTCAAGAAAGTTTCTTTAAGTGTATATTTCTTTATGTGTCAGGAATATTCTCATCTTAGGCTCTTATGTTCTTCAGAGTCCTGTGATCGCCTCTCTTGTCCAGATGTCCTCGTTACTTTTTTATCTTGCAGTGCTTGTTTCTAAAGAGAACTCAAAAGAAACTTTTAGTAATGTTTCTCAGGCCCCTCAAGGTTGCTTTCTGTTTTAACTGATCTTGTCATAAAAGTGTCTGATTATTATATTCTGAGTTTAGTGAAAACCTACTCTATAAATGTTAACTTAGAATTTTAACTATAGTATTAAGTAAAAATCTTAACATAATCTTTGTCCTAAGTTAGTGAAAACAGTGTTATAAATCACCTACAAACTCCTAGATAAGTGTTAGAACTTATAATGAATTTATAATGAACTTACTATAAATTTGTGTTTCTAAAAAACCTTATGTCTAAACACTAAACTTCATAATCCTATATCAAATAAGGAGTGAATATACTTATAGCATTTATTATTTCAGCAATATCTAGCAACTTATAACCAAGTGAAAGAAAGCATTCTTGATGTGCTTCAGAGTTTAACCCTTGCATATGTTAGAAAAGGCCAAGTGGCATAGTGGGAAAAATGGAAAAATAAACCATGATATTTCCAGGTTAGCTGTGAGTACTTCACATAAACATGCCATTTTCTTCTTCCATGACTGCACAGAATTCTTCAGCAGTATCAAACAGCAAAGGTGAAAGACAGAAGGGCCTCAGCTTCCTAGGCTCACCCTGCGGCCCGGATTCTTCAGCCCATCCGGACCCTGTCAATCAGGTGGGCCTCCAAGGCTGGCTCCCAACACTCCCTCTGGGCTCCCTCCACAGCCCCTGTTGCCAGCACCTGGCCAGGTGTTGAAGTCATGAGGCAAAGCCTGGAGCCATCAGTCTCTCCCACTGCAGTGGTGAGATAGAGCCCTGACATTTCTTCAGAGGAAAACTTTTGTCCATTAAACAAAAATGGCACTCAGCTTCTGCGACCTGGGAAGAACCAGGGACCAAGCAGAGAAGCTGCAGCACCAGCTGTTGCACCAGGGCCCTGACCACTTACTCATAAGTCCCCACTTAGTCAGTCTTTCCCAGCATTTTCTTCCCAAGAAGTGATTTGTTCATTAAAAAAAAATGCTGTTTAAAAAATTTAATGGCCCTTTTCCTTCTTTTTTTCTAGGTGACTCTTAATTTGAGTATGCCTATTTAAGCTTATATTTATTTTAGCTTACTGATATTACACATAACCTATAATAAGTTGTCAAACTTTTCCGATGAGTTCAGTGTCATATATTGAAACACTCTTTATAAGAAAGTAACATAGAGGTTCCAGGTGGGTGATTAATTTAATTATATGATCTAGGAATATAGAAATTACATCTTAGAAGAAACTACTTGAAATCATGCACATCCACATATAAAACAAAAGTGGTATTTCATTTAAAATGGAGAAATGTAATGAAGTTTAAAACTTATATACTACATTTATAATTTGATTAATTTTTCATTTATGAGTGTAAGAAAACATAGTTCTAAGTTATATGTGTGCATTTGTGTGTGTGTGACATAACAAAATTAATAAATGGTGAAAATGATCTATCTATATATGTAGCTTCACAAACAACATAATTTAAAAAATTGAAATTCTATGCATTATAAATACATTAACTGACTCTTTTCTTTGAATATAATTTTATTTCAGATTTTTGCCAATATTTTGAAGTTTAACTTTTTTTGTTTTCTTTAAATTTTATTTTAAGGTTGTAGGGCACAATTCAGAATTAGATATACCAATGGTAATGTTACAGTTAAAATTTGGTCCCCACTTCACTTGACTTGAGATCAGGTGCCCCTGCTGATAAAGTGTGTTTTCCTCCTCCCTCCCATGGCAGTTTGCCAATACTGCCAATCCCTTGAGTCTTAAAATTAACTTTTAGATTTTGGGGGTTTGAATTAAATTCCTTTCTATTATTTCTGAGCAGAGAAATGGCAGATTCTGTCCATCCCTTTAAGAGGATGACCCTAGCAGCTTTGTAGAGAGTACACTCTAGGAAATAGAATTTTGAAACAGTGAACTGACTAACTGACTAAAAAGTCACCATAATAAACCAGGAAGGAGATGGTGTTTTAAACCAGAGTGGTAGAAAAAAGGTAAAGAGAGAAAGAAGAAAAAAAAAGGAGAACATATTGGGGATATACAAGAGGGAATCCCTCAAAACTCAGAATTATCTTTTGGAGGACTGGCCCCTTATAGTACAATTTTCCCCTGCCAGGTAAGTGTTCTAGGAACCCATCAGCATCAGTGTACAAGGATGAGTTATTGTGAGAAGCTATGTTCAGCTACAGTAGATATTTTTTTTTTTTTGGAGATTCTTTCAAGGTGCTTGTCCATTTCATGTGTGATTTACTAATGTAACTGCCCACATGGCACTGAGTGTTCAGTAGTTTTGTTTGTTTTTTTTCGAGTTGGAATCTCACTCCGTTGCCCAGGCTGGAGTGCAGTGGCTTGCTCGCCGCCAGCCCAGCAAAGACCCACTGGGCTCCTACGATCCTTGCTCCAGGCTTCCAAGTAGTGGGAACTGCAGGCATGCTACCACGCCCGGCCAGTTTTTGATTTATTGTAGTGGCCAGGTCTGACCAAGTTGTCCAAGCTGTTCTTGACCCCGTGTGCTCAGGCAATCCACTCACTTCGGCTTCCCAAACTGGTATTCAGTGGTTTTTGACCAGAAATGACATGACCCCATGCCCCACCCTTCCTATACACCTGATCTCACCCCAGTGACTGCTTTCTGTTTCCCTGGATGAAAAAAGTCCTCAGAGACATACTTTGCCAATGTGGAAGAGGTGAAACAAAAAATGGTAGACGTACTAAAAAGCAAAAAATTGGATACTTATAAAAACTTTTATGAGCAGAGGGGAAAAAATGCATCTCGATAGATATATTGCATCAAATGGAGCTTACTTTGATTTTGACTGTGAAGTTTAAATATGTAAGAATAAATACACTTCTTAAAATAAATAAAATCCAGCTTTATGTGGGGGTTCCTCTAGTTACTGTAAAAGAAAAGCCAACAGAATTTGATGGAGTGGGAGAAAAAGGAAGGTAAAAGAATAGCTGTAGTATTTTTAGCCTGGTTGACTAGAAAAACATCTCCTTTTTGTAAGGAGATTTGGGTAAAGATGACCAAGTTGTTGGTTTTGGATATATTCAGTTTGAGAATGCCCATCAGACAACAAAGTAGAGATGTTGAAACTACAGTTAAAATACAAGTTTTAAGCCGGACTGCGTGGCTCAGCCTGTAATCCCGAGCTTTGGGAGGCTGAGGTGAGTGGATTGCCTGAGCCCGCGAGTTCGAGACCCGCCTGGGCAGCGAGACCTCATCTCTACAATAAATCAAAAAATCAGCCGGGCGTGATAGCGCATGCCTGTAATTCCGGCTCCTCGGAAGGCTGAGGCGGAAGGATCGCCGGAGCCCAGCAGGTGGAGGCTGCGGGGGCCGGGAGCGGACACTGCACTCCGGTCTGGGCGACAGACTGAGACTCCGACTCAAAAAAATAAAAAATAAAAATAAAAAAAGTAATAATAAAATACAAGGTTTGATACAGGAGAGCCATTTGGGTTAAAGGCATAACACTGAGTGATTTTAGCATGTAGGTGAATACATAAAAGTATGAGAAAACAAAAGAAATGCTATAAATAAACTAGAGAAGACAGAAATGTACAAGGGTTGATGGCAGGTGTTGGCAAGCCATAACCTTGAGGACAAAATCCACCACCTATTTTTGCAAATAAAATTCTGCTAAGACATAAACCTACCAATTTGTTTCCATATTGTCTATGGCTGATTTCATACCGCAGTTGGAAAGTTAAATAGTTGCAAAGAGATTTTGTGTCCCACCAAGCATAAACTCTTCATTATTTGGTCCTTTGCAGGAAAAGTCTGCTGACCTCTGGTCTAAGAGAAGGCAGTTAATGGACTAAAAGTTGCACGAATTTTTCCTCCAATTCTTCTAAGACAGACTTGGTTTATACATGTTTCAGTAGCTGGGACAAATAAATAACAGACTTTTTGGATTTCCAACCAGTCTATGTGCAATATATTATATGAGCACTCAAACTAAGATTAAAATAAGAAAACTTGTACTTAGAACAAATAGCTAACGTTACACCAGTACGTTTTATCTTGGCTAAATGACCTAAAAAAAGTAAAAGTATATAAATAATTTTTAATAGACTTTGAATTAACTCATTCTTTTATTATGTTTACTCAAGTGAGGACAATGTCTGATATAGTAATAATAGGCAATGAATGTAGTAAGGAAATGTAGTAAGGAAAGTAATAAACCTAACAGGTTTTTACCATGAAAGGCTCTATCAATTAAGTGCTGTCAAGTAGTTATGGAGAGTAAAATCAAGCAGGTTGTGAATATATTAGATAGACTCATTTATTCTGTGACTATATTAGATACACTCAGTAATTTTGTTTCAACTTAGAGTAACTTGAACAACATGAATTCGCTTCTATTTTCATAAAATCCAAAATTAGTTGTTTTACACAGGACACAAGACTTTAGTGTTTTTTAGATCTGATTTACACTTCCCTCCAAATCACTGCCCCAGACAATAGTTTCTACTTCTGATGTGAACATATTCGTATTAATTATGCATTATATTTTAAGACATAAATGTTGTTTAAGCCAAGCAAAATTTGAAGTTGTAAAATATAAATTCTTTTGTTTTTATTCATATATTTTTACAACTTTGGATGTATTTAGAATAAAAATATGTTAGTATGCTCATGTGACCATATTTATCTAATGATTATAAAGAGTAAGTCAATACATTTTTAAGAAAAATTAAATATATTTTTTGAAAATATATTTTCAAAATGTCGTGAACCAAGTGATAGGAAATTTTAGCCAGTCCAGCAAAGGCAGTCAAATCTATAGTAAACTAATTGGCTTTCAGCTGTGATTGCCCAAAAGTTGTCTGCATACCAGTTCACAATATAATCTGGAACAGACATTAGTAAATGTTAGTTTTCAAAACATGTTGTTGACTATTGTGTTATCCGAAAGGAAGGGCGGGATTTCTGTAAGCCAACAGATCTGCTCAGTGCTGTGGCACCACTACATGCCTATTGTATGGTGGGCCTGTGGCTCAGGAGCTCGACAGGAGAGCTCCAGGATAAGCTGTTGAATTGTATGGGATCATGGGTTTATGCTACTTGAATCATTTGGCAAGAAGAAAAAAGGGCAAATGGCAGTGTTAGTCCAAAAATGCAGCTAAAACATATATGTGAAACAAGGAGAGTGACAGTCCATGGATCACTTTATAGACTATTTTCAGTTTTTTTAAAGCAACTAAACACTATAAGATAAACATTATCAAAGAGCAATTACATTTCCTAATGTTTTATAATTTTCTAGGTTAAGTAATTTACAATTCAATTTCTAGAAATTAGAACAAAACTTTTAAAAACATCAAGATGAACTTTCATGATTTGAATGAATCAGCAGTTTGACAACATTATAGCTTTATACATTTCTATTTTAAATTTGTTGACATTCATATTAAACCTAAGTGTATGTATGGTTGTAATTTTTTTCTGGTGAAGAGATATTTCCTGTGCTAAAAAAGATGAAATAATGCTTTATAAATAAAAACTATAGAATGTTTCTGTTTTTATTCTACTTTGTTTCCTCTAAAGAAGTACATTTGAATTAGATTCAGTGTCTAATATTCATTTACTGTCCTCTTTCTTGGGACATACATCTAGTCTCAGTTTTGGCAATGGGCATTCATTCAGAATAACAAGTCAATTGGAAATGGGTATCTGAGACTGTAAAGAATTTATAAGTAAATTAAATATATAAAAGTTGCTCTTCTATATGATATAAATAATCATTTAGACCATAGAAAAATATTATACTTAAAGCAGCATACAGAGTCATGAAGAATGACATAAAAATAAATGTGTAGATATTATATTGATTATTTGAAAAATTATCAGACATATAAAATAGTTCTTGAATTAAATTAAGTGATATTATATGACCTTGTATTCAATTGTCTCAAAGGTTTCTGACTTGTTAGTTTTCAGTATGATTGTAAATTTCACCACTTAAAAACTAATGTTTTTTTGTTTTAATTGAATGAAACCCTTTTATATTACTCATTAAAGTTTTTAATAAAAGTTAAAATAATTAAGCACATATGTTACTGAATTAAATAGGAAAAAAGTTTAATGACAGATAATTGATACTTCTGAAAGAGAAGTTAGTACATGTAAAAATTCAGAATATATATGAATATGCTTCCTAGGTTAATAGCAAATAGTTTTACGATAAATTATTAGCAAATCATAACAGAGTAATTTATATTCCTACTGTAAAGACATTTAGAATGATTTCAAATTTTTATATGAAAAAAATCAAACCATTATTATGACAAAAAAACATTTACAGCATCAGCATCAGTGTGAACTTGTAAACAGCTGGGAAAGACTCAAGTGTGCCCTTACAACAAAGAATAACACACACCAACAACCTGAGGACTAAACTTTTAACTTTATCTTGCCAAATTCCTAACTAAGGAGCCTGTAGAGGTTTTTTTGTTTGTTTGTTTTAGTTTTGTTTTGTTTTAATTAACTATATAATGTGACTTTCCAACCCGACTCTTGCATAGCATCACACAACAGATAAAGAAGGAAAATCAAAGTATTTTATGACCCTGTAAAAGCTGTCTCTTGGGTACTCCAGTCACATTTTAGTACACTTACCTATTCTCTCTGAAGTCTGTTACCTCTGAAGCTGCATCTGTATGTCAAGAAACTGGATTCCCTTGTCATTCCTCTAGCTGTTCATTTCCTTTGCTGCTTTCAAAATTCCTCAGATAATTCTTGTTAACTAATTCTCACCAAGCAGGAAATCTTTGAGTCCATCTATAACCTGCAAGGCCTTTCTTAGAGATGCCTTACCTTCCTGAATAGAACCAATGCATATCCCACATGTATTGATATAGGGTTTTCTATAACTTCTGCCCTCCTCAAATGTACATGATCAAGATAAAATTCAACCACAGTGGGCACAAGTTCTCAGGACGTTCAGGGGATAGGTGTCAGGAATATAAGTCCACACACATTTGGCCCCAGATAAACCATCTTAAATGTTTTACAGAGTTTGATGTCCTTTGTCAACATTTCAGTGACTTTTCTTTGAGAGAACTGAAATTACAGGGCAAACCACCATCTCGGAATTTGAAAATATAGGCACCTACTGGGAGACACAGGACTTTAGCCTTTGTTTACCTGGGCAGAAGCCACTCAAAGCCCTGCAAACTGGTATGGCATTAAAGTAGCAATTTTGACAAACTGATAGAGACTGAGTATGGGCTGGTGTGAGAATTTCTCCTGGGGGTCACTTTTATTGGGGTCCTCTCACTTTCACAGACTTTTCCTCCTGAAATCTCACCAGATTTTCACAGACTGAATAAAAAGAATCCACAGAAAATTATTCCATGGTACTGAATGAGTAGGGAAGAAGGACCATCATAATATTTACTCAAACCTCTCTCCTTGAACAATACTTTGTAGGGGAAGGGCATCCCCAAACGATACTGGTGAAATACGATTGAAGCAGGAGGAAGGGAACTTCACCTAGTTCCAGTCTCCCTCTCTCAACTAAAGTGAGGGAGGAAACTATAATCTGCTTTATTCCTGGGTACAGAATGAAAAAAGTGAAAGATGTCTGCAAGACTTAGGGAAGGTGTGAGGAGTGAGGGAGAAAATTCTCTATCCCTGGAAGAAGGGCAGAAACACTTGTGAAGGGCATACCCTCTAAGTCTCAGTTCTAATGTGCACTTCAAGACTAGGATTTAATCAGAAGATTAATGAAAACTCTTCTCTAACACTTTACCACCAGATAAAGATGCACTGTCCCCAGTAAAATCCTTTAACTAGAGTAAGTATGAAGAATATTTCATGAAGGAATTGGGGAGAAGAGTAATGTAGAAAGGAAAATGGTCTAAAGTTGTGATTTTAGAGACTATAAAAATGTTGAGTTTATTGCAGATATCACAGTACAAATGTCATATAAAAGTATGAGACATGGGATTCTCTGGAATCATATGTGAACAGAGACAGATATGTGTGAATGAGTGAAATAATACTATAGAAAAATGGGAGTTGAAATATGTCCTCTGTGACAAATATTTGAGTAGGGGGCACTTCATGGAATTATTTGAGTGTAGTAGCTTTCCCACAGGAGATGGACCAATTGATCTCTATAACAGGGAAAGCTGGCTCTCTACCTCATATGCCCATTACTTTTTCTATAATAATTTGGAAATAATTTATTAATGATTTGTTTCAATCATTTTCCATTCATATATGAAATATATTTGTACATATGCTGAATTCTTGCATGTACTAATTTCTCTTTCTGAACTATCAGTTATCATTTTTGCTGTGAAGTGGCTGCCCAAGTTGGAATTACATATCATGGCCTCTTTCAGTGGGTTCACGTGATGGAATTTCAATAGTTCAATATGAGTGGAACTGGCTTGGTAGGCAGAATAATGGCACAAAGATATTCACACCCTCATATCCAGAACTTGTGGATCTGTTAGGTAAAATGGAAATGAATATTACAGATGGAATTAAGGTTCCTAATAAGGTGACCTTAAAATAAGTAAATTTCCCTAAAATAATCTGGTGGTAAAAAATTCATCCCAAGTGTTCTTAAATAGGAATAAAAAGGCAGAAGCATCAGAACTAGAGGTATGACATCTTAAGAAAGACTTGTCTGACAATTGCTGGCTTTGAAAATGGAATCCCGTGAGCCAAGGAATGCAGGCAGCCTCTAAAGGTTGAAAAAGGTTAAACAAACAAACAAACAAACTGGTTTTGCTCTTGAGTCTCTAGAAAGGAATGCAACTCTGCTAACACTTTTGTTTCAGACTTTTGACTTGCAAAGTATATGATAATACATTTTTGTTATTTTAAGGCACACAGTTTGTGGTAACTTAGTACATCATCAAAAAGAAATTAATATACTAATTTATGTCACTTTGAAATCAAAATAGTTTTTTTTTCCATTAATCAGTATTTTTTATTATGGTTTTGTGGAGTACAGTTAAGGGTTAGGTGTACAATGACGTTTCATTCAGGCACCCTGTAGATAAGAAGTGTTTTCCCATCCCCCGACAGATATTTGCTACTCTTAATCCCCTCCCCCTCCCCCCCATAGTTTCCCAGTACCATCAGTCATTTTCTCATAGTATTGCATTGGATGTTCAAGGTCCATTATATAAGTGAGAACATGTGATATTCGGATTTTTGTTTTTGTGAGAGGTCACTCAGTATTATAGACTCTAGTTCCATCCAGGTTGCAGCGAAATTCATGGGTTTTGTTCTTTTTTATGGCTGCATAGTATTCCCATCGTGTATATGTATCATATTTTTTTT
>NW_007255563.1:51009-52579 GCF_000164805.1 Carlito syrichta
TTTACATTTAGGTCTCTGATCCATTTGGAGTTAACCTTTGTGCATGGGGATAGATAGGGGTCCTGTTTCAATCTTCTGCATGTGGTCAGCCAATTTTCCCAGCACCATTTACTGAATAGGTTCTCCTCTCCCCATTGGTAGGTGGTGGGGGCTTTGTCGAAGATGAATTGGTTGAGAAATTGAGGTTTTGCTTCTGGAATCTCAATTCTGTTCCATTGATCTATATGCCTGTTCCTGTACCAATACCAAGCTGTTTTGATGATTGTCGCTTTATAGTAAAGTTTGAAATCTGGTATTGTGATACCACCTGCTTTGTTTTTTTTTGCTGAGGATTGTTCTGGCTATTCTTGGACGTTTGTGTTTCCATATGAATTCCTGTGTTGTTTTTTCTAGGTCTGAGAAGAACGTTGTTGGTAATTTAATGGGTATTGCATTGAATTTGTAGATTGCCTTAGGTAAGATGGACATCTTCACAATGTTGATTCTTCCGATCCATGAGCATGGGATATTTTTCCACTTGTTCATGTCAGCTTTGATTTCTTTGAGCAGTGTTTTGTAATTTTCATTGTAAAGGTCTTTCACGTCTCTGGTTAGGAAGATGCCAAGGTATTTCATTTTTTTGTGTGGCTATTGTGAATGGAACTGTGTTTTTTATTTGGGCTTCTGTTTGTTTATTATTGGTGTAGAGAAATGCGATTGTCTTTTGTACATTTATTTTGTATCCTGAGATTTTGCCAAAGGCTTTTATCAATGTAAGGAGGCCTTTGACAGATTCTCTTGAGTTTTCAAGGTACGCCATCATATCATCTGCATAGAGAGATAACTTGACTTCCTCTTTTCCTATTTGAATACCTCTGATTGCTTTCTCTTCTCTGATTGCTTTAGCCAGGACTTCCAATACTATGTTGAACAGGAGGGGAGAGAGTGGGCATCCTTGTCTAGTTCCAGTTTTCAGGGGAATTGGTTCCAATTTTTGTCCATTTAGGAGTATGCTGGCTGTGGGTTTCTCGTAGATGGCTTTTACTATTTTGAGGTATGTTCCCCGTATGCCTAGATGTTCAAGGGTTTTTATCAAGAAGGGGTGCTGGATTTTATCAAAAGCTTTTTCTGCATCTAGTGATATGATCATGTGGTTTTTGTTTTGACATCTGTTGATGTATTTAATTACATTTATGGTTTTATGAATGTTGAACCAGCCTTGCATCCCAGGAATGAAGCCTACTTGGTCATGGTGGATGATTTTTGAGATATATTGCTGAATCCGGTTTGCTAGGATCTTGTTGAGAATTTTAGCATCTATGTTCATCAAAGATATTGGCCTGTAGTTCTCTTTCTTTGTTGGATCTTTACCTGGCTTGGGTATCAATGTGAGGTTGGCTTCGTAAAATGATTTGGGGAGAGTTCCATCTTTTTCAATCGCCTGGAATACCTTCAGTAGGATTGGTATCAGCTCCTCCTTAAATGTCTTGTGAAATTCGGCTGGAAAGCCATCTGGACCAGGGCTTTTTTTTGTAGGAAGTTTTCTTATTACGTGGTTGATTTCCTTGATTGTTATTGGTCTATTTAGGGG
>NW_007255564.1:0-4161 GCF_000164805.1 Carlito syrichta
ATTTAAGCTGGCTGGCTATCCAGTTGGTCAGCACACTAGGTAGCCAGCCTGCTGCCTAGCCAGCTAGCCAGCCAGCTACCTAGTTAGTTAGGACATCTGGCTAGCCGTCTAGTCAACCAGGTGGCTAGTTAGTTAAGTCAGCTGGTTAGCCAGCTAGCCAGCCAAGTAGCTAGTCAGCTAGTTAAGTCAGCTATCTAGTCAGTTCGCTAGTTAAGTCAGCTAGCAAACTAGTTAAGTCAGCCAGTTGTCAGCCAGCTTAGTAGTTGTCAGCTAGCTAAGTCAGCAAGATAAGTCAGCTTTTTAATTTATTCAGCTGGTCATCCAGGTAGCTAGCTAGTTAAACCAGCTGGCTAGTCATTTAGCCAACCAGGTAGCCAGCTAATTAAGTCAGCTGCCTAGCCAGCTAGCCAGCCAACTACCTCCTCAGTTATGTCAGCTAGCTAGCCATCTAGCTAGTTAAGTTAGCTAGCCTGTCTGCTAGCTCATCAGCTAGCTAGTTAAGTCAGCAAGCTAGTTAAATCTGCTAGCCAGCTATCTAGCCAGATAGGTAACTAGTTAAGACAATTGGCTAGACAGCTAGATAGCTTGTTTGGTAGCTAGTTATGTCAGCTAGATAATGAGCTAGCAAGTCAGCTAGCTAGTTGTCAGCTAGCAAATAAGCTAGTTACTTAGATATCTAGTCTGCTAGCTGGTCAGCTAATTAGTGGGCTCGTTTGCTTTCCATCAGGTCAGCTAACTAGTCAGTTCCCTCGCCTGCCAACCGGTCTGCCAATTAGCTCGCTCACCAGCCAACAGGTCAACTAACTTGTCGGCTCACTCACAAGCCAACAGGACAGTTAACTTGTTGCCTTGCTCGCAGGCAACTAGTTAAGTCAGTTCACCAGTTCGCTTGCTTGCAGGCTGACTAGTTAAGGCAGCTCACCCATCGGGTCACTTGTCGGCCAATTAGATAAGTCAGCTCACCAGTTGGCTCACTCGCTGGACGACTTGTTAATTATTCTGACAAGTTGGCTCACTCACCGGCCAACTAGTTAAGTCAGCTGACCAGTCGGCTCATTTGCAGGCCGACTCGTGAAGTCAGCTGACCAGTAGGCTCACTCACTGGTCTACTAGTTAAGTCAACTGACCAGTCGGCTCACTCGCCAGCTGACTTGTTAAGTCAGCTTGCCTGTCGGCTCTCTATCCGGCCAACTAGTTAAGTCAGCTAACCAATTGGCCAACTAGTCAACCAACTTGTCAGCTGACAAGTTAGCTCAGCTAAATAGTCGGCTGACAAGTTATGTCAGCTAACCTGTCAGCCAACTAGTCTGCTGACTAATTTGGTCAGAAAACCAGCAGGCAACAAGTTAACCTTTCTAAATAGTTAGTCAGCTAGTTAACCCAGCTAGCTAACTCATTAGTCAGCTAGTTAACCCAGCTAACTAATCGGCCGACTAATCGGCCGACTTGTTAAGCCAGCTAACATGTTGGCCGAGTAGTCAGTCAACGTGTTAAACCAGCTAATTTGCCAGCCAACTCATCAGCCAAAAAGGTAAGTCACCTAGCTAACTCGTTAATCAACTAGTCAAGTCAGCTAGCCAACTCATTTTGCAACAAGTTAAAACAGCTAACTCATTAACCAGCTCGTTAAGTCAGCTAGCTGTCTCATTATCCAACTAGTTAAGTCAGTTAGCTAAGTCAGCTAGCTCACTAGTTAGGTAACTATTTAAGTCAGCTATGTAAGTCTGCTACCTAACTAGTTAGCTAATTATTAAGTCAGCTAGTTATTCAGCTAGTCAAATAGTTATTAAACTATTTAATTTAGGTAGTTAAGTCAGCTAGCTAAATAATTAAGACAACCAGTTAAGTCAGCTAGCTATATAGTTAAGTCAGCTAGCTGTCAGCTAGCAAGTCAGTTTTCTAAATCAGTCAGCTGGTTAAGACATCTAGCTAACTAGTGAGCTAACAAGTTACATCAGCAGGTTGAGGCAGGTAGCTAGCTAGTTAGCTAATGGGTTAAATCAGCTGGTTGATTCAGCTAGCTAGCTAGTTAGCAAAAGGGTTGAGTCAGCTGGTTGAGTAGGCTAGCTAGCTAGTTTGCTAATGAGTTCAGTCAGCTGGATGAGTCAGCTAGCTAGCTAGATAGCTAACGAGTTAAGTCAGCTGGTTGTGTCAGCTAGCTAGGTCGTTAACTTATGAATTAAGTCAGATGATTAAGTCACTTAGCTAGCATGTTAAATAACGAGTACGCTAACTAGTTAGTAAGCTGGTTCAGTCAGTTAGAAAGCTAGGCTACTATTTAAGTCAGCTTGTTAGCTAGGTAGCCAGGTAGTTAGCTAAAAATTTAAGTCAGCTGGCTAACTAGGTTGCTAGCTAGTTAAGTCAGATAGTTAAGTAAGCTGGCTAGCCAGCTGGCTACTTAGGTAGTGAGTTAGTTAAGTCAGTTGGCTACCTAGCTGGTTAGCTGGTTAATTCAGTGAGTTGAGAGAATTGGCTAGCCAACTGGCACTGTAGGTAACTAGAGAGCTAAATCAGCTAGATGGCTAACTGGCTAGCTAGTGATGTCAGTGAGTTAATTCAGCTGGCTAGCCAACTGGCAAGCTGGTTAAGTAAGCTAGTTTAGTCAGCTGTCTAGCCAGCTGGCTATGTAGGTAGCTAGCTAGATATGTCAGCTTGCTAGCCAGCAGGCTAGCAGTTCAATGCCCCTAGTTAATTCTGCTGGCTAGCCTGCTGGCTAGGTAGGTGGCTAGCTAGTTATGTGAGCTGGCTAGCCAGCTTGCTAGCTAAAGTCAGCTAGGTAAGTCAGTTGGCTAGCCAGTTGGCAAGATAGGTAGCCAGCTAGTTAAGTCAGCTGGCTAGCCAGCTGAATGGCTGTTTAAGTCAGCTAGTTAAGTCAGCTGGCACCAGCTGGCTAGCTAGTTAAGTCAACTCTTTAAGTCAGTTGGCTATCCAGTTTGTTAGATAGTTAAAAAGCTAGTTAAGTCAGATGGCTAGCCATCCGGCTAGCTAGTTATTTCAGCTAGTTAAGCCAGCTGGTTAGCTAGGTAGCTAGCTGGTTAAGTCAGCTTGTTAAGTAAGCTTGATAGCTACTTAATTCAGCGAGTTAAGTCAGCTGGCTAACCAGCTGGCTAGCTGGATAGCTAGCTAATTAAATCAGCTGGCTAGACAGTGAGCTACCTAGTTAAGTAAGCTAGTTAAGTCAGCAAACTTGACAACTTGTTAGCTAGGTATCTAGTTAGAAAAGTAAGCAGGTAAGCCAGCAGGCTACATAGGTAGCTAGCTAGTTAACTCAGCTGGCTATCCAGCTGGCTAGCTAGGTAGCTAGGCAGTTAGGTCAGTCTGCTAGCCAGATGGCTAGCTAGTTAAGTCACCTATTTAAATCAGCTGGCAAGACAGCTGGCTAGCTATTTAGCTAGATAGTTAAGTCAGCCCTGTATAGCCTGCTAGCTAGTTATTTAAGTCACCTAATTAAATCAGCTGGTTAGCTAGGATGCTTGCTAATTAAGTGAGCTGGCTAGACAGATGACTAGCTACTTAAGTCAACTAGTTAAATCAGATGGCTAGCCACCTGGCTAGCTATATAGCAAGATAGTTAATTCAGCTGACTAGCAAGCAGGCCAGCTATTTAAGTCAGCTAGTTAAGTCAACTGGGTAGCCAGCTGGCTAGCAAGTTAGCGAGCTAATTAAGTCAGTTGGCTCGCCAGCAGGCTACCTAATTAAGACAGCTAGTTAGGTCAGTTGGCTAGCCAGCTAGCTAACTAGGTAGATAGCTAATTAAGTCAGCTGACTAGAAAGCTGGCAAGCTAGTTAAGCCAGCTAGTTGAATCAGCTGGCTAGCCAGCAGGCTAGCTGGTTACATCAACTAGTTAAGTCAGCTGGCTAGCCAGTTGATTTGCTAGGTAGCAAGCTAGTTAAGTCAGCTGTCTAGCCAGCTGGATAGCCAGTTAAGTCAGCTAGTTAATCAGCTGGATTCCCAGCTGGATAGCTATGAAGCTAACTAGTTAAATCAGTTGGCTAGCCAGTTGGCTAGCTCGTTAAATCAGCTAATTACTTCAGCTGGCCACCCAACTGTGTAGGTAAAGTCAACTAGTTAAGAAGCTGGTTAGCCAGCTGACTAGCATGTTAAGTGAGCTAGTTAAGTCAGCTGGCCAGCCAGCTGGCTACCTAGGTAGCTAGTTAGTT
>NW_007255565.1:0-12256 GCF_000164805.1 Carlito syrichta
TCCTCCCTCGACACTACCGTGGACTCAGGGACTGGCTCTGAGGCACCAGTCACAAAACTCAGGCTCGTGTCTACCTTGCCATGCAGAGCGTGTGCCCCAGCTTCAGGCTGCCCGGAAAGTCCTGGGTGACCAGCCCCTCCTGCTGGGCCTTTCAAGTGGTGCCTGGCTGGGCTGTCCATGGTGCTGAACCCCCAGCAGCAAGGCTCACAGCGGGCTCCGCGTGCCCGAGACATGTTTACGCAGATACACTGGGAGTGTGTGGGGCCAGTGTATCTGCTGGCCAGGCCCCAAAGCGAGCAGAGGCACACTCACTGCTGCCCTGTAGCCAAGCATCCGACATGCTGTGAGCCCTGCGCTCCACCCCTCCCCTGCAGCCATGTCGACTCCCCCCGGGGTCACAAAAGGAGTCCCCTGTGGTGGAGGCTGGTCTCTGGGCCCAGGCTCACAACTGCCTCTGAGCGTCGTACACTCCACCCCTGTGCCAGCCAGTCCTCTCCCAATGCACCCCATGATGAGCCCAAATCGAATGATACATGGCCACTGGGGCCCAGCAGTGTCCCCACATCCCCTCTCCCTGTAGGGTCTCAGTTGTCCCCATTCCTTACAAGGTCCTGGTCATCGTCCCACTCGCTGCAGGGTCCTGGTCATTGTCCCACATCCCCACTCCCTGCGGCATCCTGGTCGCTGTCCCCACCTCCTTTCCCTGCAGGGCCCGGGCCATTGTTCCCACATTCCCTTTCCCTGCTGGGTCCTGGTCAGTCCCCATGCCCCCAATCCCTGCGGGTGTCCTGGTCATTGTTCCCACATTCCCTCTACCTGCAAGGTCCTGGTTGTTGTCCCACTTCCCCTCCTCCTGCAGGGTTCTTTCTCCCCGCAAGTTCCCAGCCATTGTCCTGACCCCTCTCCCTGTGGGGTCCAGCCCCCACATCCCCTCTCCCTGCAGGGTCCTGGCCGTCATCCCCACCCTTTCCTGTTTGAAATCTGCTCGACCAAACAGTGCCAACACATGAGCTCCTCCTTCGGGTTCAGTTCTTGGGAGGTGCAAGGCTACTCCTCTCAAAATTGTATTCTTTTATCTTGCCCTGGGATTCAAGTCCACACTGTGGCTCAGGACCACAGTGCGCCTTGCTGGTGCAGAGAGCCAGAGTGCCTTCCTCAACGGTTTAGTCCTTGGGTCAAAACTGCCATACAGTGCACTTGGGGACGCAGGCCTTTGAGCCTCACAGGAGACCCTGACAGAGGAGGACCCAGCCTGGCAGCCTGCTCCAGAAAGGCTGGGAATGGGCCTGGGTGTGAGACACCACAGCCTCTGCCCGGGATCCCCCGCCCTGTCCTGTCCCACCTTCCAGGGTGTTCGCCACCCAGGGTGTGGGCAGCTCCTCCTGCTTATGACGACAGAGGCTCCAGGCTGCCCAGACCTGGGACACGCAGAGGCTTGGACACAGCTGAGCGGTTACAATCCCTCTGTGGACTTCAGACTGCCATAAACTCAACAGGCTCAGCCACTCAGACACCCCTGAGGCAGGAAGACAGGGCCACATCCAGCCCCCACCCCACACACAGGTGCATCCAGATAGTAACCCAGCAGAAGCCCATCAAAGGTGCTTGGGCCTGGGACACACCGTGCAGCCTGATGGGGACACGCAGGCAGCCTCAGCAGCCAATCCTGTGGTGGCGTCATTCTTCATGCCAAGATCACAACCCCTTGAGGCCCCCGGACCCTGTCTCGGTGCCATCCTTCTGGTGCTTTCCATGTGTTGAAGAACATCTATCCAGCTCCACTGTGTGCCTGGTGCTCCCTCCCAGGAGACAAGTCTGGAGGCCAGAGGTTGCACCGAGTGCTGGACTCCTCACCAGAGCCCTCCTCAAACATGGCTGTGTCTGCGCCCTCTGCTGTCCCTGCCCATGGAGCCCTTCCAAAAGACCAGAATCATGTGGCAAACCCCAAGATCAGCAGATCACGGAGGAAGGTGGCTTCCCACCCGAGCAAGGAGCTGGGAAGAGGAATCTGACTTTCTAAAGGAGGGTGTCAAGCCCTCGCCCCGAAGCCACTATGCTGCTGGCCCTGAGTGTTCACAGCAGGGCAGCCTGTCCCCACCTCAGCTGCAGACAGGCAGCCTGCTCATCCCCACACTGCCCCTTAGGCCTGGACTCACTGCTCCCTCCCTTCCCGCCTGGCAGCACCAGAAACCCCCTAGGACCCCAGGCAGACCTGGCTCTGCTGACCACCCACCCACCCCCCTGCACAGGCACCCATCATCACACGCTAGGAATCTAACAGGAGGCATCTTTAAAGCTAAAAAACCCAACGGTCAATGTTTTTCCTAACCACCCTTGTGTGACCAACAGAGACCCCACCTCTGCCCGGGCACAGGGTCCTCACTGGGGACAGGGCCTGCCCTGGTGACCTGTGTTTCCAGAGCTCCTGGGGTCCTTCCCGGCATCTCCACTCACACTGTGGAGGGCAGGTCGGATGGGAAGGTGGGTTGGTGGGCCAGGGGCAGAGCTGGCGAGACGGGGGAGGGGCTGCTCCTGGGGCACCTCCTGTCATCATCGGGCAAGTCTGGCCCTGGGGGAACACAGCCCCCAGGAGACAGATGTGGGAGGAGCCAGGTGCAGTTTAGGGGGCTGAGGTGACAGGTGGGCTGACACCCTGGCCTCAGGGTCAGTATGTAGATGAGAGGCTGGGTGAGACAGGGCTGCAGCCTTCAGCAGCCTGCTCCTGGGCGCTCTCATGAGTGGACTTTGGTCGTGGCTCAGGCAAGGGCAGGGTCAGTGGGAGAGAGCCCACACCCACGGCTGAGGCCCCATGTTCCCTGGTACTCCAGGCTGCAGCAACGCTGCTGGTGTAGGGTGCCAGGGCCTCCCGGGCCCCCCATTTTGGGGGTGAGAAAGGCCCTGACATGGTGGCATCTGGACAGGCCCAGGCCCACCGCCAAGCTCTCCCGCCTGCCACTTCCTGGCCATCAGGGGCCGAAGGGCAAATCCCGTCACTAGAGGGCCACGTGGGCAGGCCCTGCTCCCCCGAGGACACCTGCGAAGGGACCGGCCCCCACATGGGAAGGAGCCTAGGGACAAGCTTGCCTCAGGGGCTTGGGGAGAGTGGGCAGAGCCCCCAGTGGTCTGACAGGGCATGAGCAGCCCCCTCCCAAGACTCAGAGCCTGGCATGGTGGGCTTTTAGTGCCCCCGTGCTGGTTGTGGTCGAGCCGTCAGTCCAGAATGGTCTTGAAGTCGGGGGGCAGAGTCGGGTGTGCCACAGTCTTGAGAATGGCCAGCGTGGCCTTGGTGAGCTTCTGGCTCAGGCACATCTGGGCTGTGGGAGGACGGAAGAGAATGGCGAGAGCGCGCCTCAGCCACTGCCTGGGCAGCAGGAACCTCGGGAAGGGGCAGCCTGCCCTTCACGTTGGGGCAGTGGCCAGACACCCAAGGACACTGGAGCCGTGGGGACTCGAGGGGGCGCTTGGGGTGCTGAAGACCCTGTGCAGGCGTCTGGGGCGCAGCCTGGGCAGAGGCCACAAGGGGGTACAGGTCAGGGGTTGGAAGGCTCCCGAGAGCGGGAGACATTGGTTGGGGAAGTGCCGGGCAACCACCATGGCCGAGGCTGGGGCACTTGCAACCAAGGCCCTGGAGCTGCCCCATGGACTCTATCATGGGGGTGCCTGCGCAGCTGACGCTGCATACCCGGGTATGGGGGTTCAAGGATGGAGCCTGGCGCCATGGACCCTTGCCTGTACTTACCTGTCCTGAGCATCCCCAGGAGACACTTGTAGGTGACGCGGTGCTGGCCCAGCTTGAGCAGGAAGGCTTGGTGGCATAGCCACTGCACAGCCTTGGAGGAGAGTGGGCCAAAGGCACCCCTAGCCCCCAGCGACACCCCTGGGGAGAAATGAAGGCTGAGGACACTGCCCAGTCCGCGGGAACGTGGTGGCCACCTCAGAGGTGGCCCCACACAGCACTGCAGGACGTTGACAGTCGAGAGGTTTCCTTTCACTTCTCCACTGAGAATGTCACAAGGAAGACGTGACACACAGCAAAACCTGTTAAATCCACGACCGCAGATGTGCCTTGGCTACCTAGGCTGACTAGAAACGTCCCTGACGTGACAAGACACCCAAAGCTGGGGATGGTGGGGGTGAGTGGCTCTGTGGTGGTGGCACATAGCTGCCCACTTTTGAGACAGGCAGGACGGCTGGGCCGTCTCCTCCTGACCACGTGGCCCAGGTTGGCACAGTGACCACCTAAGTACCATGCAGAGAAGGGCACAGTTGCTGCCAAACAGGGAAACAGGGAGGTGTGTGTCATGTGCCTTCCTCCCGCAGTGCCTCTCTCCCGGGGTTCCTGGTAGACACTTGAAGAAGCAGAGGAGAGGACAGTTGGCCAGTGTGTCACTCCACAGGACCGCCTACCTGTCACTGTGAGGGTGGGACGAGCTGCCCGTGGTCAGCAGGCTAAGCCACACTGGGCACAGCCAAGGGTGACAGCAAGCCCCACTCACTGATGTCCTGACACCACACAAGGCGGTACCGCCCCTGCCACGGGTGTCCACAGAGAATACAGCGGAGTCACATCTGGGCTCATGGGGTGCAGACAGAGCCACCCTCCTAGGGCAGTCATGCTGGTCCCTGCATTCCACACTCTGCCAGCCCCATGGGCGACCCCACACCTCCGAGCAGCTTCTGGCACTATCCCGGCTCCCACGTACCTGCATTCTTGGCCTTCAGAATGGAGTAGCAGTGGGTGGCTGTGTCGGCGATGATCTGCAGGAAAAAGGCGGGGTTCTTCTGCACCTGCTGGTTGAATGGCAGCCGCAGCACGCACGCGTGGAGCCTGCAGGGGAACGGACTCACTGGAGGGAGGGTCTCCCTGTTCACGTGCGCTCATGTGTGTGCACATACACGCCTGTGCCTGGAGACGTGTGCATGTGTATATGAGTGAAGTACACGTGCCGTGTGCATGTTTGCTTCTATGTGTGTGTCTGTGTGCACAAATATGCACTATGTTATACTCATGTGTGTGCAGTACATGTGTGAATGCATCTGTGTGTGCTACTTATGAATGAACGCACTGTTTACACGCAAACATGCATGCTCACAGTTGACATGTGTGTACCTGCCCATGTGTTCGTAAGTGCCTGTGTTCACACAAGTCCCTGCTGCCGAGCCCTTTCTGGAGTGACACGACACCCTTACTAGCTGTTGTGCTTCCTGTCTGCCCATGAGAGACGCCAGGCCTGATGTTTCCTGGCCCATTGCCACCTGCCCAGGTCCTGGGTCAGGGCTGTGGCCCACACAACTGGTTGGGAGGGCAGTGCCTTGTATAGAGAGGACCTCCAAAGGGAGCAACAGCACCTGCTGGCGGTCTGAGGTCCGTCCCAAGGTCACGAGGAAACCTGCCAGCCTGGGCCGTGAGCACACAGCCCTGCAGGCTTGTATAAGACCTGTTCCTTGTGCCTCGTGGACAGGTGTGGCCTGGCCCGTTGCAGCTCTGGCTGCCTGTGACACCAGGGCCCCACGTTCCCACCTCCTGCTCCTCTGCGGAGGGACTGGGGTGCTCGGGCCTCCATATCTGAGTCTGGGGTGCCAACCCTTTCCGTGTCTGAAGGCAGCCAACATGGGCAGGCAGAGACACAGGCTCTGTGTCTCAGCGGTCTTGGGCTACATGCCTGCCCTGACCCAGCAGCCACCCCAGGGTCCCACAGGGGAAAACAGGCAGCTGTCCTGAGTCCAGACCCTCCATGGTCCTCCTCAGAGCAAGGGGCCCTGGTGGAGACATAGGCTAGGTCAAGCTGGACATGGAAGAGAAGCGGATGACAGATCCTGCTGCTAAGGCCCAAGGAAGCTCCTGCAGGCTGGCCAGCCCATGCCCAGGAAGTCTCCTGACGGGTCCCTCCCAGCCCTAGAAAGCCCCATCAGGCCACCCAGCTCATGCCCAGGAAGTCTCCTGAGGGTCCCAGAAAGCTCCATCAGCCTGCCGGGCCACAGCCCAGGAAGGCTCCTGACGGGTCCTGTCATGGCCTGAGGAGGCCCCAACAGACCAACTAGCAAAGTCAAGCTCACACTGCCCCACGCATGTCTCAGGCATGCTCATGGTCACGCACTAGGAGCATCTCTGCAGAGGCAGCAAATGTAAGCACAGAAGACGCGCATGAAGGAGACCCAACTCTAGAGAGGAGCAAGGATATGCTGAGCGCGCAAGACCCACAGTGAAGCTGCCACACAAGGCAATAACCCCGAGGCTGGGCCTAGCCCCTGCTGCTGGACATGTGAAAGCACCAGCGCTCTGGGGCTAAGTGGCTCTGTGAGCCCTGCCAGTTCCCCGACCAATGTCGGCCTGTCAAGCACAATCACTCCCATGTCCCCTGGCCAGCAACCCAATCCCTGACTCCTCGTTTGTGGGGTGAGTGCTCTGCCTCTAGCGCGGCTCCCGACCAGCCTGGAGGTTCGCAACCCACCCACGAGAGCCCAGGAGGGGAAGCCCCTCAACCCGTGACACAGTCATCAGGATGGAGCACACATCCCTGGGCGGCCCGGGACAGGTCTCTGCTGGAAACTGGAAAGCAGAGTCCAACTGTGTCCCCATGGCCAAGGGGGAGAAGGGACTGGGTTCATGAGCGACATGGCGTCCAGCTTCCCAGGGGACTGACAACCCAAGGTGGAAATGCTTCCTGACAAAGACTTGGACAAGAAGGTGGGTCGAGTGGACGCCACAAAGTTGTCCCACAAGCACACGGGATATTCCAGAAACACTGCCAGGCTTGAGCACAGCCCAGAGCACAGGTGTCACCAGGCTGTGGGAGCCCTGCTATGCCTTCTTGGATGCGGGCAAGCGACACACCACACCCGCCTCACTCTTCTCTATGCCGCAGAGCCCAGGAGGCACCTGGCCTCACTACCCACCCACTGCTTGGACACTGTGCTAGCCCCGTGGCCCCTGCTACAGCTTCCCTACAGGTCCCAGGGTCAGCATGGCAATGTGGGGACTTCTGGACCATGTGCACTCCACAGCTGCCAGGGACCCAGGGCAGGCCCTGCCCACGAAGTGACGAAATGCAGGGCCCACAGAGGCAGCATCACTGCAAGTGCGAGCCCACCGGCATCCCTTAAAGCCAAGAGTGCCCGGGTGAAGAGCCTGTGGACAGCAGCCGGTGACCCCTGGCGACACTCACCTGTAGGCCTGCAGCAGGAGGGCCTTGTAGACATTGACACACACCGTCCGTGGACTGTTCACCTGTACCCAGAGACAGCAACAGTCGCTGGCAACTCACACATCTGCTCCATCGTCCAGGCAAGTGGCACAGGAGGGGATGTCTCAAAAAGCATCCCTCCCCCACAGACACCTGCCAGGCCAGGAGGGGAGGCCCTGGCCAGTGGGACCACACCCCAAGGAGCTGCAACTCTGAGCCCAAGCCCACCCACCCATCCAGGACCCCCCCTGCAGGGAAGGTGGGTAGGAACCAGGCAGGTGACCATCAGTGACACGTGTGTGCATGCATGCCACACATACCCACATGCACACACGCCTTCTCACTTGGGCATCCATGAGCACATGTGAATGCTTTTAGGTGTGTGTCTACATGTGCATGTCTCCACACATGTGCACCTTTACACATATTCACACTCATGTACTTGCACACGTAGGCACACACCAACATGCATCGCATGTGCATGCTCAAAGCATGCACCTACACCCTGAACTTGCAGACTTGCATCCGTGTATGTGTGTGCATGCAGGATCACGTGGGCCACCAAATGTGGACGTGGCTACCCCACCTGGTCACTCACCTGCAGGTCCAGGAAGAGTGCATGGCACTTCAGCCGCAGCACGGACAGTAACTTGCGGCGCAGTTTCCTCCCGGCCCTGGCGCCACAGGGGAAGGCAAGGCTGGCCCGGATGGAGGTCCCTGCGTAGCTGAGGCATGGGGGTGTCAGCACAGGCACCCAGACCACACCCAGCCTCCACCTGAGGCATGCCACAGTGCAAAGGGCCGGGCACCCACTCACAGACAAACTCACCCACACACACCTGACCACGGCACACCCTCACGGCACAGGCCAGCAATGCACTGCCCTACCCTGCCAGGCCCTGGGTGAGGCTGATTTCACCCACGTCCTGATGTCTGAGCATGCTCGGTCACCATCCGTGGACCAGGAACAGGCATGGCACCACAAGCTGCAGAACCACCGCCCTGAGCCGCCTGCGTAGACATAGGTCTGCCCCAGCACCCCCCAGACACGCTGAGAGTCAGGCTCAGAGGACTGCCACACTCGGATCTTGGGGTGACAGTGGAGAGTGCTGGCCAAATGGGCCTGTGCACACACAGACAGCCCCATGGCCTCCAGAGGGGGAGAAGGATGTCACTGCCGTGTAGCAGGGAGCACGGGAGATGCAAGGTGAGGGGTGGCTCGTGCACAATAGTATCTGGCACGAACATGGGCCACCCACAGTCCGCTCCCTGTGATGTGCTCCTTTATGCTAGCTTTGAACACGCATATGTTGAAGTACACTTTCCCCACTACTGTACACTCTATGAACGCACGACTCTGATGGCAGCATGAGGCTGCTTTTGTGAAATGTAATCCCTGCCAGGCCCTGTGTCCAGGCAGAGCTACCATTTGCTAGGTGTGGCACCCATGTCATGCAAAGAATCAAGTCCCCATTAACATCTCGGTCCCTTCTCCCAGACCAAGTACCAGAAGTGCAATCCCTGGGTCGGGGTTAGACCCGTCTCTAAAACAAACAAGTTGGCGAAAGCACAGCGGTCTGCATCCCCTCATGTCTGGGCCATGGCTGAGGTGGGGCCGTGAGTGCTCGGGCTCAGTGGAAAGGGGACCACCAAGACCTCACAGACACCCCATACCACAGGCCTGGCTCCCGCTGTTCACATGTGATCATGACCTTGTGACGTCCGAGGAGTGCACGTCTTCAGGGTCAGGAGACACGAGTCAAATGGGCCTGGAATCTCTGGTCGGACCCAGGCAGCTCGGAAAACACCTGGGCTGCTGTGTCTGCTGAACTGTCCTTTTGCCAGGGACAGCAGACAGCTCCCTGGTGAGTCTGTGCACTCCCACAGAAAGACGCAGCTCTGTGGCCCCTGGACGGGGTCAGCCCATGGCATCAGGCTCAGAGCGGGCCATCACAGCTCCCCCCCGCAGCCAGGCACACCCACCTAGAGTAGTCGCTGAACACCTCCAGGGAGTGGGTGTCCAGCAGCAGGCCACACCAGGGGAACAGACAATGCTCCGGGAGCTGGATGCAAGCTGTGCCGCCCAGGGTGTCGTCATCCACTGGGAAGTTCACCACTGTCTTCTGCAAGTTCACCACGCAGCCGTACTCAGGGACCCCTCGGACCAGCGTCCTAAAGCGGGGTGGGGTCAACCACACGATGAGGGGATGATGCACTTGGTCAGTGCACTATAAAACCTCAGCAAGGCAGCCCCAGGCAGGAGAGTGCCAGGTCGGGGCCAGAACCCAGGAGGGCCATCCATAGCTTGGCCTGGTCCCCTGAGTAAGAGGGGAGCAAACAGCCTCAGGGTCTGACCTTGACCTGGGATGGCTAGGATGCAGCCGGGAGGTGGAGCCCAGTGACCCTCTGTGTGGGTCAGTGTCACATGTCCATGTGGCAAGTACACAGTCCCCAAAGCTAGTCTGTGGCTTGGAGAGACTAAAACCTGGACAAGGAATCACCACCACCTGGTAAATCCAAATGCTCCCGCCTCTCCCAAATCCCCCACTGACCAAAGTGTCTCCTCAGGGTTGGCCATGGGTGAGCCAATCCTGTGCCCTCTGGCTCTCTGCGCCGTCAGGGACACAAGTGGCTTCCCAGGAAGAGGTGGTGGGCTCAGCCATGGCGCCCCCACACACACAGCCCTTGGGGTTTCGGCCAGGACACACAGGAGCTGTCCCCACTGTCACCCTTGAGGCTGACTTCCAAACGGCAGCAGCAAGCAGGGTCCCCCTTGCCTGCTCCAGCACATATGGAACTTGGGGTCTCTGTACGACTGGGCCCCACCCGGCCAGCTGGACGGCTGGGTTGCTCCATGGGCCAGCACCCACAGGAAGGGGCTCAGAGGCAGGACTGCGGCGGGAAGAACGTGGGCTCTGGGCACAGACGGCCGCTTGCTAACTACAGCAAGTGTGCATGCCCAGAGACATGCGAGGACCCTCACCTGAGGAAGGCCTTTGCCTGTGTGAGGTGCGGCGTGACCAGCAGAAAGTCGTCCACCAGGCGCAGAAGCACCCTGCACACAGGGAGATGCTGAGAAGGTGTTATGTGCTCACACGATACCTGTCTATGCGGGACTGAATGTGGGGAGATTTGGACATCTGCATTTACACGGGCAGGAAGGAAGGAACATTCTCTCACATAAAGGTCCTTCTCCCACATTTAATCGCTGAAGTGCATCATTATTGGAGACAGGTGACATCAAGCCAGCATGGGCTCATGAGACCCTGGGCTGGACAGCAAAGGCCACGGGGTGGCGCCCACTGTCTGGGAAATAACTGGGAAGAGCGCATTACTCTGGCCTCACCCCTCTGGGCCGTGTGGTGTCCGCAACCAGGCAACAGCTGTGGTTCGGCTCCATCAGGACACAGAACCCTGTCCCTGGGAAAGTGGGCACTGTGCATGGTGTACAAGCTCAGAGGACCCTCAGACCCAGCCAGGGACGCCACTGCCCACTTGAGCAGCCCATCCCGGAAGGCTAGCCCAGATGCCATCGGCTCTAGGAGATGCCCTGCCGAGTCCCACAGCGCCCATGGGGCAAAGGTCACCTTTGTTCCTCTTGCACAGATGTAGCTCAACTTGGAACCTGAACCTTAATTAAGGGCTCCGTGATCAGCTCTGTGTGCTTCTTAGGACCAGATGTCACAGGACGCCCAGGAAGCAAAGTCAGGGACGCGGATGGGTGCAGGGGGGTGGTTAAGGGGGAGGGCAGGCAGACATGGCGGGTGGGCCACGGTATGTGCTGCCCAGCCTTCTCCATTTGCCAGTCCCTCTCAGTGACGCTATCTTACGGTGACCGTGAGCGGCGGTCGACAGAGGCCCACTGAGAGCAGAACCTCATCATGTGGATGCCGTACTTAGGGTGACCCGGTGTCTCAGGCCAGGCCCCGTTCCGAAGGGACAAGCAAGGGCACAGGAAGAGGGCCTGGCCAGGCCCCACAAGGCCCTCAGAGCCATGGGGCCTTGACACACGTGAAGGAACGTGGCTGTATCCCCGTCCCTGTGGGAAGCCACCAGGAGGTGTCGTGCAGCCTTGGTGGGACTGCGTGTGCTTCCGGCCGAGGGCCAGCAGTCAGCGTGGACCCCGTGGGCAGCCATGCCAGAGGGCCAGTGGGAGCCTGGCACAGAAGAGAAGGCCGCCCTGTGAGTTAAGTGCCTGAGTTAAGCCCGAGGACGCACAGAGCCCAGACGCACCGAGGGGTGCAGACAAGTCCACACGGCACAGGCAAACCCTGTGGGCACACACTCACCCGTCCCCGGGCCGCGAGTTGTGGCAGCCTTACCCGTCCTGCTGGATCCCAGGAAACAGCCTGTTCTCCATGTCCCCATAGCACAGGCTGCACAGCAGCGTGGACAGCACAGAGCCCTGGGGGATCCCCTGGCACTGGATGTAGGACCTAGGGGCAGGGTTAGGGTCAGAAGGGCATCCGTGTAGCCCACACACACACGCGAACATGGCAGATGCCCAAGGCATACCCCAAGTCACAGGACGTCCCACCCACCAGCCCCTGTCCTCCCTGGCACCGTGGCCTGGGATACTTCAAGGGGGATAAAGCTATGGGGTGCCCACGACCTTGGTCTCTGGGTCCCCAAGGCTTTCATTCAGTTTTTAACATTCTAAGCATGACGTTTACTCAAACCACCACACGCTTGACTGGAAAGGACAGTCTCTCTGCCACTCGCCTTGTTTTGAGTAACCCATCACATGGCAGCCAGATGCCCACGCGCACTGGCTCTGTGCGAGGGCGTGGCCCTTCCTTGGCCTCACGACGACTGGCGGAACCCACAGACAGGCCCAGCCATCAAGGACACCCAGTCTGTGTGGGCAGGAGGGGGACCCAGGCGGCCCCAGGGAGAAGAGGGTCGGAGGAGGGAGGACGGAAGGGCAGAGGGCAGACGTTCTGCCTCTCACCGTCCATCCCACCTGCCGCCCTCTTGTGGCCCAGCACTGTGGGACTCACCTGCCCTCAAACGCCCAACGGCCTAGCGCTGTCTGACACAGCCGCCCCCAGACCCCCCCGGTACCACCCCCC
>NW_007255565.1:12276-15980 GCF_000164805.1 Carlito syrichta
AGCCTGGCACCGCTCACCCCACCTGCCCCCAATCCTTAGGATGCTGTTCTTTAGGAAGTGCAGGAAGGCGTCGAGGAGGCCTCCAGCCGTCTCGTTCAAGGACCAGCTCTGAGAAGCCAGCGGGAGGAGACACGGGTGAGTGGTGGCACTAGAACGCCCTGCACGTGACCAGGGTGGGGACACTGCGTCCCTGTGGGGTCAGGTACGTGAGCCAGGTGCTGGGCTGGGGTCCGGGTCCACCGTCAGCTGGCGGGCTGAGGCATGCTGACCCACGGGGGTGTGAGCACAACTCTGTTCGACATCTGACATCCCCTCTGGGCCATCGGGTGTCCAACTGAGCTCAGACACCCACAGCCCCGGAGCCTGTCACGGCCCAGACAGCACATGTGACCCAGTGGGAGCCTGTCTGGTCCCAGGCACCGGGTCTGGGTCACTGGAGCCCATGTAAATTGCAAGGAGCCCAGGGAAACTTAACCAGAGGTCTCCAAGCCTCACTCAACGGCCATGGTTATCCCCTAAATGGCGTGAATGCTCAAAAAGGATTCCATAGGAGTACAGAGTGCATGAGCAGTCACCAACCCTGCAGACCCTGGGGAAGCCACACATACAGATTTCATATGGACAGGCCAGCTCAAGGGGCGTCCACAGGTCAAATCCAGCCTGCCCCCGGAAGGCAGTGGCATGTTTTACATTGGCCTCAAGATGAGAACTCAGAGGGAAGATGCCTCAGCAAAACGCTGATAACGCCCGAGAGGGGATGAGTCTGGGCGACAGGAGATGCGGCCAGATGCAGTGGCAGCCATGGCCTGGCGTGACTGGGCTTGGGAACATGATGGGGCATGTGGCCTCATCTCATGGCTGCGTCCCACCCTGACTCCATCCCCACAGAGCAGAGAGTCCCCCCAGGACCCCCAGCCACTGGAACCCAAGCCCCCCACGGGCAGCGCTGGGACCTGCTCGATGACCACGGCGTCTCTCAGCGAGCGTGTCTCCTGCAGGTGTGTCACGAATTGCTGCATATATGGCTGCAGGTCCGTGAAGGTGGAGATCTGTGCAAGTGGGATGGGATGGGAGGTGGCGCCGGCCGTCCCGGCCAAGAGCTGGACGTGCCCCACGGGGAGGGAGCACCAGCCCTGGGGACCGAAAGAGCTGCAGGAACACGAGGCAGAAGGAAAGGTCTAGAGACGCGGGGGAGAGGTCATGCCCCGTCACCTCCTGTTTCACAGGGTCTCCTAGGGCGCCTTCAAACCCAGAAGCCACCTGGAGCGATATCCACACACAGCAGAAGGACACAGCGTCCCCAAGGCAGGACGCTCTCAAGGCAGGCGGCACACTGACGCCGACACCGTGAGCTTGTGAGGCGTCCAAGATGTGCACGGTGACGTTTCAACATGTTCTACGGCCCTGTGAGCTATGGCAATGCAGTGGGTCAAACCACACCAGGCCGAAAGACACAAAAGTTGCGACTTCCTAACTGAGCAGGGAGCAGGACACCCAGGGGTGAACAGAAATCACAGCCCAAATCAGAAAACACTCTACATTAAACAGCGATGGAAAGGAGCATGCCAAAATGCGTGAGACACAGCTGCAGCGGCACCACAGAGGAAATTGGCAGCTTCAAATGCTTGTTTGGAAAAGGAAGTACCCTTTTTTTTTGAGTTGGGGTCGCACTGTTGCCCAGGCTGGAGTGTAGGGGCATGATCACAGCCCACCACAGCCTTGACCTCCTGGGTGCTGGCGATCCTCTTGCCTCAGCCTCCCAAGCAGCTAGGATAACAGGTGCACAACACCACACCCAGTTAATTTTTTACTTTTCTGTAGAGACGAGGTCTCGCTCTGTTGCCCAGGCTGGTCTTGAACTCTTGGGCTCAAGCAATCCTCCTGCCTTGTCCTCCCAAAGTGCTGGGATTACAGGTGAGAACCACTATGACCAGTCAGAAGTTCAAATAACTGTAACTAAAGCTTGCACTTCAATGAGTTGGAAAAGTAACAAATCAAACCTAAAGAAAGTAGAAGGAAGCTGGGTGCAGCGCATGCACCTGTGATCTGAGTACTTCAGGAGGCTGAGGAGGGAGGATCGCGCAAGTCGGGAACTGTGGAGATCATGCCACCACACTCCAGCCAGAACAACAGAGTGAGACTGCACCAGCATGGCTGCAACCCGGGGCACTGATGCATCCAAGTGTTGATGAGGATACACAGTGACCGCCCTCGGTGCAGCTGGGTGGATGTGACTGGCCCCCCTGGAAACACTGCCAACCTTGCTGGCTCCAAACACAAGCGTGCCACAGCCCAGCCACCCCACCCCGGGACTCACCCAGAAGACAACCCCAAGAACACAGCAACGCCCAGCACTCTTCAAACCCAGAAGCTACCCGAAACGATATTAATGCACAGCAGAAGGACACAGCCACATGGTGCACTTGCACGAAAGGGGTGTGTGGCAACATGCTGCAGTGTGGCTGACCCTCAGGCGCCGACCCGCCTCTTGCGGGACTTCACTCATGGAGGCAGGCAGAGTGAGTCCAAGGGTTGGAACGGGTCACTGTGGGGGCCAGTCTTGGCCAGAAGGGAACCCGGGGGACTCCCCTGGGCCTTGATGTCCTCCATGCCTTGATGGAGGTGACAGCCACTGGTGTCTGCAGGTGTGAACTCAAAGGAGCTGCGCTCCAGAACAGAAGCCACGCCTCGTGGGTCTCACCTCAGTAAAAAAGTAGGCAACGTGCCAGGGGGTTTTCCCGTATGCCTCTCTGACATGAGGTCCCAAGAAATCCTCACCTTGGCATGTACCCCTCATACTGCTTGGGGGGACTGACACCCCAGCGCACTCATGACATCAGGTGGGAATCCGGCCCAAGGGCTCCTCTCCAGACTGCCAAGTCCTGAGACCCCTGGTTGCTCTGGGAGAGGTGTCCAGGGATCGAAGCCCTGCCCCCCACCAGCCTTCCTCTTGGAGTTGCCACAGGCCAAGCGTGGGCTTCTGGGGACTGCTGGGGGACCTGAGGCTCTGGGGCCACCAGGATCCCTCCTCTCCCTGCAAATCCTGTCTGCAGTACCCGAGATCCAGCCCTGCGAGGGGACAGTGGCATCGTCCACTTGGAGAAGACCCTGGGCATGGAACTTACTGATCGACATACAAGAGCGTGAGGATGATGGGGGACCCTTCCAGCAAGGGAAGGAAGGAGGCCAGGGGGCCACAACACCCGCAGCAGACACTCAGGTACAATGGATGCCCCACACAGCAGAGGAAGAGAGGAGGCCAGGGAGATACACACGCCCACTATGAACATGCCCATACAATAGATACACGTGCCAGAGACACACTCATATCACAGGCACGCACAAATCATAGCATGACTGAGCCACACCCATGCCTATGCCACGGACGCATCTGAGCCCTGAACAGGCACATGCCACACGCCCACCACAAGCCTTACGTCTCTCTTGAAGGACTTGCGGACATGCCCGTGGGCAGCCCTCTGGACCACGGCGTACTGGCGCACGCAGTATATGTCCTCCAGGGGCCTGAGGATGCTGGTGATCACCTCCGTGAGTCTGTCCTGGGGGATAGTGTCATAGGCCCCCACCACATCCATCTGCGTGAGCAGGAGAGGACCGCTGAGCTGTGTCTGCCCCCAGCAGTCACCTCCGTCCTAGAGCCTGGGCCCCCACAGCCCTCCTAAGGCCTGTGGATCTGACACAGG
>NW_007255565.1:16145-21710 GCF_000164805.1 Carlito syrichta
GGGGGTGGGAGTGGGGCCTGGCGCCCACCTTGACGAAGTACAGCCTGGCCGGTGGGTCCTGGGCCCGCATGCGCAGCACGAAGGCCCGCCACGCCCGGTAAATGTCGTCCAGGCCCAGCACGGAGGCGCCCATGAGGCTGGGCCGCTGTGTCCGCTCGTAGTTGAGCACGCTGAACAGAGTCCTCACCCGTGAGCTGAAGCGCGAAGCCTGGCCCGGATGCAGCATGAGGACGCCATCAGAGAGGGCAGACATGCCCACCCAGGACCCAAGGCGGGTAGCCCCAGCATGTCCTCACCCCAGCCACCCAAGGAAGAACCACAGGAGAGCTGGAGCCATGGGGGCTGGAGCCAAGGGGAGAAAGGAGCCTTGGCGGGGGGGGGGATGCGGCGGGGGGGGGCAGGAGCCTTGGAGTGGCAGGAGCCTCAGGCGAGCAGGAGCCACGGTGGGGCAGAAACCTGCTCGGGGTGGCATGAGCCATGGAGGGGGCAGGAGCCTCAGGGGGAGGAGAAGCCACGTGGGGAGGAGCCATGGGGGGAGCAGGAGCCTCGGGGGGACAGGAGCTGGAGCCAGTCCCAGGGTCATCAGAGCCTGGCAGGCTGGTGATGGCTAAGTTTCAGTGGTGGCCCTGGTCCCTCTGCCCCATATGTTGAGGCACGTGGTGACCCCAGGGCCACAGCAGGATTCCACAAGCCCCTGGGCCCTGCCGTGTCCACGCCTAAACCGGCTTCCCCTTGCTGTCTTCAGAGCCCACCCTGGCCCTGCCAGGACCCTCCCACACGCTGTTCTGGGGAAGACAAGACAGGCGCACGGTCACCCTGTTCTCTCTGCAGAAGGTCCTGGCCCCCACGACGTAGTCCATGTTCACAACTGGCCGGAGTCCGTTGGGTTTGGGGATAAAGCGGAGCTTGGACGTCAGCATGGCGGGCTTGGCCTGCCGACGCTGCTGGACCTCGGCCTCCGAGAGTTCCCGCATTCGCACCCTCTGGAGGTGCTGCCTGTGGACAGAGGGCTTCAGGACATGGCTCTTCCACCAAGACACGTGTGGTGGCTCACAGGAACAATGGCTCCAGCGGCTCAGCAGAGCTCACGGCACCCATGGCAGGGCTGGGGCAACCCACGCTGGCCAAACGCCTCGGGGCCCCTCCCCTGCAGGGCCTGACACCCGGTGGTGTGATCATCCCTGGGGTGCTGGTCCCAGGCTACACCCGGAGCTGCAGGGCAGGGTCTAGGGCACATGAGCCCACGCCACCCACGGACACCTCATAGGGCACCCTCCACTCAGGACACCTGCCTCTCTGGCACAGCCACGGGGGTAGACCAAGGCAGGACCTGCGGGACCCTCTGGCAGAGACACCTGTGTTCCTCTAGATAGGGCACAGGAGGCTGCTCAGAGCAGTTCTGCCAAGGACAGACTCAGCTCCCGTGAAACCCATGGGCTCCTGACACCTCTATCCCTCTTCCTTCCCCAAAGCCACTCGCAAGGGCTGGATGCTGACCCGGCCCTCCAGGGCCACTGGGCCCGTGTCCCAACCCCACGCCACAGGCCCAGGCAGGGCAGAAGCAGGGTGCGCCCCACCCTAGGCAGCAAGGACGCAAAGGCCCATGGCACAGTCACGACAGCAGTGTCTCAGAGGCTGCATCCAGTTGCTCCTTCCTGGCACCTCATTGGTACCCTCCCCAAGATGGCATCACACAGCCATGGTGGGCCAGGTACCCCTAGGATGTTTACAAAGTAAGTAGCTGAGTGATCATCAGACTGCAGTTCCGACCTGCTCCCGGGCACAAAGGAAATGGCCCCAGCGTTGGCTCGAGATCCCAGTCCAGCCATGGGTGTCTGGTGAGGACTGCCACCAACTCCCTCTGCAGACACCCAGCTCAGGGCCCAGGGGTGGACTCGAATGTGCGGGGAGCCCCGGAAGCCCAGCTCTTGTCCCTAAGGGGCCTCACAAGCCCTCTGAGAACTCTCAGCTCAGATGGGCATCTGCTGGCTGGACACGGGGAGTGGACGCTATGGTCTGGGCTCAGCAGGGCCCTGGCCTCCCGGCCTGGGGCTCAATCCCCTCTCGGGTGCACACTCAGCTCACCCCTGCCTCAAGCCCTCACCCGACACCAAACATCATCCAAACAGCAGAGACAATATCTCATTCCATTCTGTCAGACCCAAACTTCTAGAAGTTAACTTGAGGCAGGCACTGGGGCTCATGTCTGTGGCCCCAGCACTTTGGGAGGCTGAGGCAGGGATCACTTGAGCCCAGGAGCTTGAGATCAGCCTGGGAGCCATAGTGTGACCCCTATCTCTGAAAATTTAAAGTAAATAAAATAAATACAAGCAAACAGAAGTTAACTCATGGCAAATCGCTTCTATGCAAGTATTTCCTGCAGTGACCTGTCCAGCAGGCGGAACTTTATCCTCTGGTGACCTAAGTCCTCCTCGGTTAGAAATTCACACGAAATGTGTAAACTGAGGCAGAACCTGGCCTGCGTCCCAAGGGTGAGGAGCAGCCTGCAGTGCCGTGTCTCTAACCAGTGTAAATCCTTCCGCCTCAAGGACCCTAGCAACCACCCAGTGCCGACCCTGACTCCACGGGTAAGAAAATGGGCTCCAGGCTGGTGGTGCACAGCACAGGACCCCGCAGCCAGGACGATGACAGGGCCGATAGTGGTCAGCAGGGCCCAGGGACAAGCCGCCAGAGGCTCAGGGCTCCTGTCCCAAGCACTTGAGAATCAGGTGGCTGGTGTTGGACTGTAGTACCTGACTCCGATACGTCGCAACTTGCTCCAGACGCTCTTCCGGTAGAAGAGGAGCCTGTTCTTCTGAAACGTGGTCTCCGTGACGTAGAAGAACGACCGCAGCAGCTCAACAACGTACACGCCCATCAGCCAGTGCAAGAACCTGGCCAGGATCTGCCCCCTGAGGTGGTGTTCTGCGGCTGGGACGCGGCTGCCCCCTAAAACAAGAACCGAGCCGGACACCTGCCACTCACCACGGGTCCAGGAGCCGCACTATCCAGTATAGCAGCCGGGGGCCATGGGCAACAGCCAGTCAGACCCCAGACGGCCATGGGCGACAGCCAGTCAGACCTCAGACGGGCTGCACACAGGACCCACACGCACGGAAACACGGCACAGAAGAATGTCAAGTGTCTCACTAGTGGTGGTCCTACCCATGATATCTTAACATGATGACATTTTGGATGTAACAGGCTTTAATAAAATACACTCTTGGTAGGGCACGGTGGCTCAGCCTGTAACTCCAGCACTTTGGGAGGCTGAGGTGAGAGGATTGCCTGAGTCAGGGGGTTCAAGACCAGGCTGGGCAACTTGGTGACACCTCATCTCTATAGTAAATCAAAAAATCAGTTGGGCGTGATGGCACCTGCCTGTAGTTCCAGCTGCTTGGAAGGCTGAGGCAGAAGGATCGCCTAAGCCCAGTAGGTCGAGGCTGCAGTGGCCGTGAGCGTGCTGCTGCACTCCAGCCTGGGTGACAGAGGGAGATTCCGACTCAAAAAAAAAAAAACAACATTCTTAAACTAGGCCAGGTGTGGTGGCTCCTGCCTGTCGTCTCTGCATTTTGGGAGGTTAAGACAGGAGGAACACCCGAGGCCTAGGCAATGCAGCAAGACTCCATTTCTACAAAAAGAAAATTAGTTGAACATGGAGGCACCTATATTCCCAGCTACTTGGGAGGCTGAGGCGGGAGGATCACTTGAGGCCGGGAGTTCAAGGTTGTAGTGAGCCATGATGGTGCCAGTGCATTCCAGCCTGGACAACAGAGTCAGTACCTGTGGGTTATGAACAACCTACCGGCACCCCCACTGGAGACGCTGAGTATCCAGAGTCATCCCCCGCAGCCAGTAACCCCGCCCCGTTGCACGCCCCACCGCTCAGCGCCTGGCCCCAGCCCCTAGGACCCGCACAAACACAAACGGGAGTCTCCAGGGTCTGAGACTGGAGGGATCAGACAGGGTCCCCGCCGCCACGTGACGATAGAACGGACGCTGGAAGTCGGGGATCCTGCCGCCCCAGGCCCCTCTTCTGAGCCCCTCCTGCCCCGCCCGCCCCTCCCCTGGGCACCGCCGGCGCAACCACGCGCAGTCGCGCACCCTCATCCTCCAGGTGAGCTCCTGCGGCGACAGCTTGGCGTGCTTCCCCAGGGAGACCAGCTTCTTCACGTTCCTCAGGAAGCGGCGCTGGTTGTGCCTGGAGCCCCAGAGGCCGGCGGGCACCAGGCGGCCCAGGCAGGCCCGCAGGAAGCTGTACACCTGCCAGGGGCTGCAGTGCTGGCGGAGCAGGGGCACCAGGCACCGCGGGCCCAAGTCCTCCCCGGGGCTCGCCACAGGTCCTGGGGGCTCCCTGGGGGTGGCGGCCCCAGCCGCTGGAACGCCCGCGGGCCTCAGGGGACAGTGCGTCCTGAGGAGTACGCCATATTGGCACCGCGCATGGCTGCCGAGCAGCTTCCGGAACAGGGGCCGCATCTGCCAATAGCGCGGGGGCAGGCGGCGCCTCCAGCGGGGCCGCGCAGTCGAGGCCAAAAAGATGGCCTCCACGAGCCTCTGGGCCCCGGTCAGGCTGGGCCGCAGGGAGCAGAGCAGGAAGGAGGGGTGCAGCCGCTCGCTGTCACCCGAGCAGTAGAGGAAGTGCTTGGTCTCGATGCATGCTTGGGGACGCGGCGGCCGCAGTGGGGATGGGAAGCCCGCCTGTGGCTCACGGCCCAGCGGTGGGAGGGAGCCACGCGTCCCAGAGGGCTTGCCTTCCGATGCCAGGACTTCCAAGGCGGCTCTGGTAGGTGCCACCGCACAGGCATCGTGGTCACCGGGCCGAGGCGCTGTGCCCGGGGACGCCCGGGCCCCCTGCCCCTCCCCGCACTTGGGCTCACCGGCCAGCCCACACCTGAGCTTCTTGGGCAGAGGTAGACTTCCGCGGGTGCGACACCGCCTCCCACCCAAGCCTGGCCGGCCCGGGGGTTGCCCGGCCTCTGCGTCGCTGCTCCAGGTCCGGCGCGTGGGTTGTCGGCCTGCTCGCGTCCGGCCGGCATGTCGCCCGGGCTGCGGTCTAGGGGTCTCGGCGGAGCCCAGCTTGTACAGGGGCGGCCCGCACACCTGGTAGGCGCAGCTGGGGGCCACCAGCAGGTAGAGCGCGCAGCGCACCAGCAGGTGAGCCAGCACGTCGTCGCCCACGCGCTGCAGCAGCAGCCCCCACGCGCCGCTGCCTCGCAGCGTGTCGGTCACCGTGTTGGGCTGGAAGCTGCGCACGCATGTGGTGAAGGCCTCGGGCGGCCCGCCGTGCGCCTCATCCAGCAGCGCGAAGCCAAAGGCCAGCACGTTCTGACTGCCGCGCACGCACAGCCGCTGCACCACCCGGGCCATCAGCTCCTTGAGGCTGGACACCTGCGGGGGACGGTCCTGAGTCGCCGGGGAAGGTGCCCGCGCCGGCCGCCCCGCCCCCACCTTCCCGAGCGGCCCACCTGGTGGAAGGAGGGAGCGGCGAGGGGCGGCCCGGCGTCCCAGGGCACGCACACCAGGCACTGGGCCACGAGCGCGCGGAAGGCCATCGGGTCCCCGGGC